>NC_072472.1:20078799-20228184 GCF_027596085.1 Anoplopoma fimbria | reverse complement strand
TCAGCGAATATACAGCAGTGTTTGGCTCCTGGTGCAGCATTTCTAAACTCTTATTATCCTATTCCAACACTGCATTTAAGGCTAACAGAGGACAACTTTGTATTAAATCTTTGGACTCAGTTGGAAAAAACAAGTATCCATTATTTTCTAGTATTGAGAGAAACAAACATGTAGTGTTTATCAGGTCAATAAATAATACATGCAACATTCCCCTCAGGTAGACTGGATCCTGGGTTAACTTCAATTATCTGAGCCCCTTTCCTCCACAGACTTTCTATACTTTTGCTTTCCTCTTTGGTAACACAAAAAGTCAGACTTTGAGCAGTCTTTAAGTGGATCACATCCTAGTTGTGTGATTATATTTTATACATTTCACCTGACTGAATAACATTACATTACATTACATTACAGTCATTTAGCAGACGCTTTTATCCAAAGCGACTTACAGGAAGTAATAACGCACAGGTCTCAGCGTTTGACTAAGATGAACATGCCCTGTGATACAGGACCCTGGCTAACGAACAAATCTGTATTCGTTCATCTAATCTTAAACACACTACTTTTTAAACAGTGAAAACTACGGTATTTTTATATTTTCCTACCCACAAAACACATGTCAACATCTGCTCTATACAAAAAAAAAACTAGACTTGCAGTCAGACTGCACTGCCAGACCAGGGAGTAATGAAATCAACCTTTCACATAACATAAACTGTATAATAATGAATTGAGACTTTATATTTATAAAATGTCATCACTTACTTCCATTATAACCGAGGCACATAACTGTATTATAGATATTTTATTTCATAATTAGTTTTTAACGTTATTTTCTTTTGTATTAGTTCAGGAATATATTTATATTTATATTTCTCTCTCCCCTCCCTCCCATCAACTCTTCTCAGTGGCAATGCTGGACTCACCCGACTCCTCGGATCTGTAACTGGGGCTGGGTGCCGGCCTCCTTGGTTTTGACAGTCTGATAAGTGACGATGGTGGCAGTTGTGCTGCCTGAGCCCATGTCATAAAACATCACATTCTGAAAAGGAAACAACAAAAGACTTTAAGCAATTTGTAGTCCCTCAGATGAGCTAGTTTTCCTACACAGTGACAGATACAGTCTAGATTATCATCATGCACTGCTCTAATTTATGGTGAGATACATTTCTCAATAGCTGGACCACTCTCATAGAACTTGAGGGTGATTGATTCGTTTCACTGAGAAATGGTGTGATAGAAAGCCTACTTTAGGGGTGAGAATTACATTCCTGCAATTATTGAATAAAATCTTTAATAAAATACATAAAATAGATAAACAAATGCTTTCTATTTGAATACGTTCTAATGCATATCGGCCACCATCCAGTCGAGTGTACCCCCAAAGAGCGTAACGAAAGAGCTCCTCAGTGGAAACCATCCCTTTATCTCTAACAGCGTCTGCTGGGACCCTCCAACATCACAGCTCCAGTTACACTGGGAATGTGTCCTACAACATACAGTAGCTCCTACGGGGTCAGAGACTGTGTCTCACAATACATTTAATAGCCCAAGTCTGTCTGTGGCTCTCAGTCCTGGTTAGTAGATACATACATCTGCACATGGGATTTGTTGACAATATGAGAAAATATAGAATAGCACCAGGCTGATTTAACCTATATTTTGGAGTAATGCTGAAAGTGCACCTTAACAGTATTATCGATGTCTTTCCTCCTGAACACCCCATAGTTCAAGGCCACAGCTGTGTTGTCGTTGATGAGCTGAAGGACCTTTAGACCTGCCATCTGTGAAGCCTGCAGGACTGCCCTGCGCTCTGCCTGGTTGAAAAAGGCTGGGACGGTGATCACTGCATCTTTGATTGGTTGTTCTGTGAGCGGGAGGGATCAGGGAGGAGTAGGTCAAAACGAATCAATACGATTCACATATTCAAAACACACAGTGATGCATCTTCTTCCTCGAGCAAACTGACCTGCGAAGTCCTGAGCGAGTCCTCGAGAATAATTGAGCAGCATCCCGAGGAGCTCCTCAGGTGTGAACTGCATTTCTCTGGCAGAACAAAAAGCACAGAGCCAGATTAGTTTCCCCAGTACAAACCACAATCTATTGATAAGGGTTTTGCAGGTGCTGCTCTGGTATTGATGTTTCCATGACAACTGCTATTGTAACTCTAAGGATAGCTACAGTGCCTCATCATCAGTGAGGTGAAAAATATAACAAGCATCAATACTGTAGGGCAGCAGTGCCTGATGCAGAGATTTACTGTACACACCATGTAGTAACTAAATGATAGACAGACCACCCTTTTGACTTGTAAGGTCAGGGGATTATCACGCAAACGTTTTAAAGTAACTGACAAATGATTTCATACAGCATGTATTGAACGATGGAAAGCTGAGTTAAGAGACTCACTCTGAGTTTTTAAAGTAGACTGTGCCTCTCACTGGGTCTTCTAGCAGCTGGTGCTCAGGGAAACGTTTCTTGTAGAGCGCCACCTGGAGGTTATCATGCCTTTTGCCCAGGAGGCCTTGGAGGTGTCTATAAACCGTTTTGGGGTTCTTCACAGACTGAAAGTATCCAATGTGACCATTAATAGCATTCAAGGAAAAGATAGTTAGAGGTCATTTGAATTGTGGAACTACGAATTAACAGAGCAAAGGGTATCCATGAGATTCCGAAGAGATTTCATTCAATTCAATTTAGAAAATTTGAGAAGAGGTCATACCACTCCCAGTGCACCGTCTCCCAAAAGTCTTTCATTCTCCTTCAGACATACAGCCATGGGCGTTTTCCTCCTGGACTCCCTGAAGAGAAACACAGCAGACGCAGTGTTGAGCTCTGAATGTACCTTCACACTATATTCTTTTGTAAATAGAAAACTTGGGTGTGGGCAAGCCTGGTGTGTACGCTCACTTAACAATAATCGTGACAAACACTCAGTTACACTCACTTGTTGAGGACAATCTCCATCGGCACGCCAGGTTTCACTAATGCCACCTTCATCCACTCACTGCCCAGGTCAATGGACATGACGGCTACAGTCACTGCAGACACAAAGACGAGTTACATAAAGCTGCTGAGGCAGACAGGGGACACCAAAGACCCCCACAGGTACAGAAGAACTGCATTGTGGATCTGGCTTATCCGTTTCCAAACACTGATCGATATCAGCTGTATGTAGTGTGGCAGTGTTGTGAGACTAGACTGGTTCTGAACTGTCAGTCGGTCTTGACCAGTGTAATCTGTTGGTTGACAAGCACAGATCACGACTACGCCCAGGGCTTCACGTTAGGGAAATAAGTTGATGGATCATATTACCTGTGTGAGAGGGCAACATCGCCAGAACAAGGCCGAAGAGAACGAGCGGTGCCAGCTTCCCCCCCGCCATGATGAGCTGCCTGATGAACAAATCAAACATTATGGTCAACTGAATGGATTTCCACAGGTCCTTATGTGTGTTACAACCTCACCACACACCACCATCAATAAGGACCGCCTTTCATCCCCTTCTCATCTTTGTCCTTCCACCTGCACTGTAGAGTCTTGTTGTCCTTTTCACTCATTATGTGGGAGCAGGTGCAACCCCGAGAGTACACGAGGATGTTCCGCTTGAAAAGCCAAACCTGCCCTTTTTTTTGCCAACTTAACACAGCTTCTCCACAAGTAGGAAACTGGGATATTTACATCAGCCTCTTGATAAATTATCCAATCATTGTTCATGTTTCCTCGTGGTCCTTTGGTGCTAACATGGCTGTGATTACTGAACCAAAAGACTGACAGGTAGTGCCATTGCCTTTGCCCAAGGATATTCAAAGTAGGTAATGCACCTGATCCCACCGACATGATAGGTGTAGACAGTGCCAAACACGTGGCCTTAACATCATTGTCAAGCTCTGATATTGTCTCCAGCTTTAATATCTACAATAAACCACTCTGCACTCAGAGGGAAGTATGGGTTTAATGTGCAGTGGTGCGAATGTATACTGTAGCAAGAAACTCAAATTCAGTTACCTTATATAAAAAAAACAGAACATTTTCTTTCAGGAAGAAACAACAGGAAATTTGCATAGAAACTTCTGGTGAGACAGTGACGTATGAATGCAAAATGGATGCACAACTGAATGCCTCACTATATAATACAACAAAGTCAGAAAATCAAACACTGGTCTTTTAGCTTTTGGAGATCATAGGAGAGGCTATTGATGTGCATTAGCTGTAACGTTACAGCCAAGTTGGATACAATGATGATCGTTTAGCGTTGTACCATACACGGTGTGATTCAAACGCACCTGGACAATGTACCCGTCTATGGACCTTTCCACATAAAAGCTAGCAGTACTATTTGGAAGGAATATCATAACAGAAGTTGACAGCTATTGTTAGCTAGCTCACTGTCTGACAACCATCAATATGAAAGCATGATTGACACACTGTGCTGTGGCAGGAATCACGGAACTTACCTGACTAGCCGACCAGTGTTGACTGTGCTTTTCCGGGCGGGTTCTGAGACTAGTTTGTCCTGGTCTTGTCTTGATTCAGAGCTTCTTTGTGTCACACTTTGCCGTTTTCTGTTCCCCTTATCACCGGCTCGCTCTCAGCTACCGGGCCCGGAACGCGGCGTCACCTCATTGGATCCACTGATGCCGCTGCCGGGTGAGAAACTGAAGGCAAGCTAACAACAACCGACCAACCATACTGCTTCCGGTTAGCGTTTAAGTGCGAAACACAACGTAGTCTAACAGACAGGTATTGCAACTGACTCTAATAGTTATTTTTGATCAGGCACATATTCAAAATGAACAACAGAAAATGGGGATCCAAGTAGCTATGAAATGCATTTAAAAAATGAAAAAAAGAAATATCTGAGCATGACATTTTTTCAAGAAAAGTTATATAACATTATTACTGTCCAATACATATAGCTAACTAAACAAACACAGATAAAGGTGTGCAGTGCGATCACTGCCTGCTGCCTTGGAGAAAAGCTGTTATTAAAGGGCTAATGCTTAATTTGTACTGGAGGAGACAAGTGCTGTGCTCTTGTTTTGAAAAGAAAAACCCCCCTTGCATCCGGTAATTAACTCCAGCTTGATGTTTGGTGCAACAACCGGCAATGACCCTCCAATCCTGAGCCCGCCCATCTCACTCCACGCACTGCACCGTGATTGGTCCACGTGAGGTGAGTGACGTCGAAAAACTTCTGGCTACAGTCAATTGGTCCACGTCCAGATAGTAGGCGTACATTGACAGACGACACTTCCAGGGAAAGCACACCACATGCCTCCTTAAAATGATCTAATTTAGTCAACTGTTTAATTCATCAGTTGATTTTAAATGAACTGAAGGCAAATTATTATAAATGCTTTATGTCATTCATCTTAATTTTGTCTTTTCAATATTAAGCTTATGCTCTAGACCTGTACACTGGTATTCTGAAACCAACACATCTTTGATACATCCTTTTATCTAAAGCTCTAAGTAGATGTAAAATTAGTGTTAGTTGTAAAAAAATAAAAATAATAAAAATAATCAGCCAACTTATTTGCAGAAATATTACTCTTCCATGAAATTTAAAAGGACTGCAAAAAATAATCATATTTTCTTTGCAAAGATCAAGAAAGGCCTTGCTCTTTGTGACTAATAATGGAGCAACCTGTAAAGCTTTTAAAGAAAAAAGGTCCACCATCAAAAACACAGAGGGAAAACAGTACTCCGACAAGAGAAGATACCCACATTGAGGGGTCTCTTGGTCCGAGCTTCCATTGCAAAGTGGACATTCAGGTTCATGGACCGGTGTGACTTTGCATCACAGAACAGGGTTTGAACAGGTGTTTTTGTGAGGAACACCTGTTCAAACCCTGTTCAAAAGCTGTATGTCATAGGGGACAATTGTTTATCATGTAATGTAATATGATCTGATATGATAATGAAATAGTAAGAGACAATGCTACATCTAGAAATTCACATAATAATCATTTTATTTACAAATTTTAATTCTCAAGTTAGAGTGGTAGACATCAAATCATTTTATCAATGAGAGATGGTTGAACAGTTTTTGAGTGTTATGTGCATGATTAATAATAAGTAAGAGCAAACACATCGAAGCTACATTCTCTAAGATGTAATTCAGCAAGGTTTAAGACACAGTAATACATGCTTTGAACTATAGTACATGTATACAGTCCTTAGTGCTTCATGACCAGGAACACACTGCAAATAGGTCCATCACAGCTTCTAAAAGCAGGCAGCTGCGTTTGCTGCTAAATAAAGTGGCATCCCAGCGTAAAGCAGCAAAGCATAAGGTGGTGAGCCTGCGCTGATGTGAGGCTGCACACAAAGTGCCTGCTCAGGTAGGATTCAGACCGTTATCACAAGCTGAGCTTTTCAGCAGGTTCTCTTGGTGTGGATGAGAAGGTCCCTCTGCAGGTTCACTTCCAGGCTCCCTACGGTTTTGCTGCCAGGGGGGTCGGTGACCAGAGTCAGTTTGTTGAACACTCCTCGACCAAAGTAGTCAGCAACGACAGAGAAACCATCATTAGAGCTGCGTAACTGGAAACCAGAGAGAAGACACAAGAACTTGCGTTAACTCAAACATTCCGAGGTTGTTTGGGCAAGTGCACCGCACAGGAGTCAACTGATCAAATCAAAGCATAACCCTGATGAGAATAAGATTCAAACTGATTTTGGAAAAATCATACTGAATGGAAGGAAGTGAATGATTGAACACGCAACTTCTAATGTTTTTTGGTTAACTGCCTTCAATTCAAAGCTCAAGTATTGTCACCTGTCTGTTGAAGTGGTCGTGCAGGTCGCGCTTCTGGTCCTGGGCACGCAGCATGTCCATGACTTTGCGGTTCTCGGGAGTGCAAGTTGGGCATTCGGCCTCACTCTCGGCATAGCTTTCGAAGCAGTGTTGGTGGAAGGAGTGGCTGCACAGGAAATGAACAGACGGCAGCTCCAAAGGGCTGTTGCACATGTTACACTTGGTCTTCTGGAATATCTTAGCACTGTGTAGGAATATAAAGATTTATAGTCATATCGTGCAATCACTTCAGCACAAGTAGTGTCAGACAAAAATGAGCATGGCTGGATTGCAGTAAGAAACAGGTAGAACTGGTGTTTATCAATAAAATACTTGGGATAGATAAATATGTTACCTGACTTTCCAAAAGTAAGTCAATGAAAATTCCCATCCTTCATGTGACCCACCTCGTTTTGAGCTCCTGGATCTCAGAGCGGAGGTGAGCGGTTTCTTCGCGGTACTGGTGGATTTTGCGTTCATCGTCCTCTATCTGCTGGCTCTCCCTCTGCAGCTTGTTGATGAGGTAGTCCTTGATGACGGAGAGAGTGGCTGTCGAGTTGTGTGCCAGTGTTTGCACCACTAAGGCAGCAAAAAAAGCATAGCTGTAATCCTGTGCTAAGAAATCTCAAAACACAAACAGGATTATGCTTTTCCTCTTTTTCCCCTCTCCTTTAGTGTGTTATATATATTTTTACATGTAAAAGGTCCGTAGAGTGTAAAACCTGAAGTCCACGCCTAAAAGGAGTTACCCTCCCCCTCAGAAACACTGCTCCTGAGCTGCCTGAAACGGCTCCATTTATTTCTCTCCTTCACTTCTGTAGCATTATGACCTCAAAATGTTACAGAAGTGGAGGAGAGAATTCAATGGAGCCGTGAAGTGAAACTACTTCAGGCTAGTTTGGCCCTCAAACAAGAAAAGAGAGAGACAGAGTTTTTTTTTTGCGGCCGTCATGTCGAGAAGAGGCTGTGCTCTGCTCTGCGAGGGGAAATGTCCTTTGTTTGGACTTCCGAAGGCAGATGAAATGAAGAAAAAGTGTCTACATTTAATTTTAACACTTTGCCAGAGCAGAACAACGAAAACTTAATGTTGTGTTCGCTGCTTTTCGCCGAGGACAGCTTCAACAGTGTTTAGAACCGCTCTGGAAGACGGGGCTGAATTCTGTTTGTAAGGGGCGGGACATTTCTGACGCATGCGAAACGTTGACCAATCACAACAGAGCGGGCTAGCTTTCTGGAGGGAGGAGCAAACGCTAAAAACAAGGAAGATTATGAGCATTAATGCATGTAAACATGTTGCAACTGTAACTTGAGATAAAAATATGCACCCGGAAAATAGCATAATAGGGCCTGTTTAAGTTAAACATCCACCTGCTCACCAAGTAATGGAGGCATCAGGTTGTTTTGGTCAATGTGATGGAGGACCTCACTGATGTAGGCCTTGCAGTCCTCTTCTTTCCTGGCAAAGTATCCCAACGCCTGCTCCCATAGGCAACCCTCTTGATCCCCATAGCGCTGGCAGGCCTCTACCACTTTCCCATACTCCTCATTCTGCATGTGGTAGTGCATAATCTGCTGGTACCTGCAAACAAATGCAAATCATCAAAAAAAGAAAACACACACACACACACACACACACACACACACACACACACACGCACTGTTCTCTCACTTACAGTTTACCCTTCTCATAAAGGTAGAGGACGCCTTCTTTGAAGTTGTGCATCTGGCAGAGGACCAGGGCCTTATCAAACACAGTGCTGTCGCTCCTCAACAGGGACACAGCTTCCCCCTGCAGGACCTTTTGTCTCTACCAAACATAGGCATTATAAAAAAATTGTTTAAATGCTTTTTTACCTTGTTGAACAACATTTCTGCAAAGCCTTCTAATTTTAATTTGGATTGACATAACCACACAGCCATCTGCTACAGCAGACTGTATGTATAATATATATGTGGGGATTGATGGCTAGTTCGCGTGTTATGTACTGACTGCAGGGTCCTGTTCGTGTGCCCAGTCTTGTAGCCGGAGCTCCAGCAGTGTGTCATACACTCCCTGGGGACAACGGGAGTCCACCTCCATCATGTGCTCCAGGAAGGCTTTCAGCTCCCGAGGGTTGTTGGCAAAAATTGGAATGAATTCCTCGGAGTTGGCCTTATAACAAACAAATATGGACAGGCATTTATAAGAACATTTCAGGACCTAAGAAATGACAGGAGTTTCTCAAACACAAAGGAAAACAGAAGCCCTGCAGACTGACCTTGTTGGCCCGTCCCTTATCCAGGCTGTCTCTTTCAGCAGAGTCTCCGCTGGGTTGGTAGTTGGTGCATAAACCCTTCAGGAGCAGCGTGGTACCTTCAGGAACATGGTGCATCAGTGTTTTGCCGTAACGCTTCATGTTGCTCTCCGCTTGTTCGAAAGGCAGACGTCCAATGTAACGCAGCCCTTCCTGATAGTTCTGGGTTTTGGAAGGAACCAAAGTAAAGCCTTTTTAAGACATGGAATACGTAACATTGCTGGTTTTATCTATCTGTTAAAGTCATGCTTGTTCTCATTCAGACAGGAGTGACAACAGTGAGCGCGATCGAGAGCAGTGAGATACAAATGTTCTGAGAGGATAAAGACTGTACATTTTGCCGTTGTGGCCATAAATAATGACTACAATGAGTGAGGGATGCTTGCCACCACTTCTCACAATAAACCCATTTCAATCCCATACAGTTGCCCAGTAAAGCATTTTGCTCTATTTTAATGTATTCATCCATGTAGTTGGCATTAATGGAGATTAATATATAGGAAGAGGCTGTGACAGATTTAACTGTATCCATGTTGGATATTCTAATGGCTGCTCGTCAAAAGGATGTGAACTTTGGCAAAGTGTCAATTAATCTTCTAAGAGTTTTCTGAAACAATGTTTCACCTCTCACTGCTGTTATGAAAGGGCCTGTTTTAAACTGTAGTGCGGGCCAACCAAATGTATTGAATATGTGGTTAAAGACATTGTTCATTAATGAGGAAGGACACTTCAAATGCTTCATTTTCCATGTTAGATTGTCTTTTACTGCCATTTATACTGGCATAAAGTGAGCTGCTCACAAAGTTATCTAGGATTAAAATGAGGAGTGTATCATTTTAAAAACCAAATTTGTTCAGATGAAATGAAAGTCGGTTTGAAGGGATATTAATATTTAACCTTTTAAAGATAACTATCAATACGTATTTTGACCGATTAATGCTGACAGTTAAACAGTTAAAATAAATATTTAAAACTTTAAAAAAAAAAGGCCTGTGCTAAACTTAAAGGGGAATAAATGGTCCACCTTAAAAGGTCAGGCCACCTTAAGTGAGCCTGAGCCGGAGTTCCCCCTTCACTCTAATCATCAGGTGGCAACAAGTCACAGGAACTCAGCTCGAGTCTCCTCACAGTTCTTAAGTAGTTGAAGCATTTAGTCACCAACAAACCGACTGTACACACTGAACTGCCACGTTCACAGCTGTAACTTTACTGCTCAATTTATACTCATCAGCTCTCTCTCTGTGTCTGTGTGTGTGTGTGTGTGTGTGTGTGTGTGTGTGTGTGTGTGTGTGTGTGTGTGTGTGTGTGTGTGTGTGTGTGTGTGCTGCCGCTGCTTTGGCTACTAGCAGTTTGACTCAGAGGAAGTGGTTTGATATTTTTTTGTAACAATAATTAATTGTAACAGGGGGGGAAAAAAAGAAAGTATTGGATGGTATTATATGTCTACTTGCATGTTTTTGTTTTTTTTACCTTGAGGTCTTCCAGCTGGATCTTCAGGTACCACTCATGGTGCATGTGTTTCTCAGCCAAGAAGACAGCGTGGCTGTGGTAGCCGGCCTGCCGAAGAACCTTGATGGCGATCTCGACATCGAAGTGGACCTCACTTTCACTGCTCTGTTGAAATATGGAGCAGGAGGAAAATGGTGTTATAATTTGGCAGCAATTAGTGACCCGATTGTTAAGAAAGTAGGCTTTAAATGTTTGTGTTGTATTGCACAAAGTGGTTTTACTACTGTTAGAGTAAAACATGAGTATTTATCACCAAAATCTACATCCTCAGAGCATATTTTGTCACCTTAATGAACTCCTCCAGCTTGGAGCTGTCCTTAAGCTTGGTGTAACAGTTCAGCAGCAGTGTGGTGTGGTCTGCGTTGGCCAGTGACTGTCTGTGCAGGGCTTGCAGATATGCTGTCAGGTTGTGGATCCTCTGCGCGTCCAAGAATTTCCTGATGACGTACGATGGCTCCAGTTTCCCAATGGTGCTGTGAGAAAAGATCAATGGGGAGAGTGATCAACAATCCAGTCTCTGACAGCTGGGGGATTATAGAGCAATAAGTTTAAGTGCTGAGTGACATTTAAAATGAACAAAGACCACAAAATCCTCATCATTCTCTCTCTCTTTACATTTCTACATTGTGTAATAGTAAACTAAAGGCTCAAAGATGAACCAGATAAAGCATATACAGGGCTCAACAACACGGCTTGACGGGGCAGGTACAATGCCACGTCAGACTAGTAAATCTAGCAAGTGACTCGCACCATGGGCAAGAGGTAAAAAGGAATTTAACACATTGTTTACCCGTAGCCAATGATAAAAGTAGCTGAGGAATGAGCTTTTTGTCTCACTTCTGATGAGAGTTGCACATGCGCAGTACCAATTGGGCATTCAAGAGAAGATGGCAACAGGTAAAGACAAAAAAGATGAGCTCAAGTGAGCATTTCAAATCATCCTGGAAACAGGAGTGTAGTTGGTTGGCATTAGAGGCTGTGGGCAGAACTTCAGATTAATTTACTTCAGCAAAGATTATACATCAACTTTTTTGTCTTTTTAGTTATTTGATCAGCGCTAATAAATAAAACAGTTTGTCTAGGATTGGTAAATTTGTGGGCAAGTAAAAATGTACTTTAGGGAAATGGATTTCTGAACCACTTGCCCGACCAGGCAAGAGGAAATGAAAGTTGAACCCTGACATTTAACATCCAATCTAAGACAACAAAATGTTGAGTGATATCATTACCGGATGTACTGCTGGATGGCCCCGTCATGGTCTCCCTTAAGGTAAAGGTGATCGCCATACTGTCTGAAGATCTCTGACAGCCCATCACTGTCCAGGTGCTGGCTCTTAGCCAGGTTTATGGCCATCACAAACAGGTTCTTCTTAAACAGCATCTTAAGAGACAAACAAGGAGGAGTCAAGCCTGCTACCCGATCCACAGCATAATTAGTCAGTGATTGGATTTCTAAAAGAACCCAACTCTTCATTACGGTTCCTGCTTATGCATGTCATGAATCATCAGGTGCAGTCCGTGCCCTCCACTCTGGACTCACCTCCAGTTTGGTCTGTGTATCTTTCTCCTGAAGAGCAAACATCCTCCCATCTCTGGTGAGGATGTAGAAGGAGCCCCACTCTGCCACCACATCTACAACGTCATCGAAGGAGGCACTGTAGGCGATGAACTTGTTGTCCAGGTCATAGATGGTCAGAAGCTGTTTGTCTGATGGAGAGCTGCTACCGAACTCTGTCCTGATTAGAAGAATAATCCAGTCAAAGGACACATAGGAAACAGGGAGACTTTGGGATGTTGCTCATCAACTGATGGACTAAAAATGACTTTAACTTTGAAAAAAATCAGTCAGGTACAGCCGTATCTGCTGCACGAAATATTATTTAAATAACAGGCCCACATCATAAGTATTACTGGTTGTTTCAATCATTGGCACTGGACTGCAGCTGTGACAGTCAAGAAAAAAATATTTTACTGAGGAAATGTATGAAAAACAACATACAACTGCTGCTTTCTTGTGTTGAGCTTGATGTAGTTACTAGAATGAATCTTTTAATTTTCTGCAATATTTCTACTGCCGTTATTATTGTCTGAACTATTAAAGCCTCAGCTTTTCTCTCTCACGGTTTGTAACTAGCTATAGTATCTCTCCCAATCTCTCAATTGATTGTGAAAAAGGCTAAAGTTGTGTCTGCTGGGTATAAGGTCAGTAGTTTAGTTTACTTTGAGAACCTCTAACAGGGGACAAGCAAGTTAACTACCCGTAGGTTTTGCTGACATGACTCATAAAATAAAACTTTGCTTAATATGTTTATAAGTTAACAATTAACTAAAGGCTGCCTGTTCTTTATTATAAAAAAGGTGTTTATACATTTTAAAATATGTTTCATGCTGCCAAAAGTGATTAAACAATTTGCAGTATACAATTTCATCCTTGAACATTCCCAGCTGACACAACGTTACCCTGTTTCATAATGAATTGATGGACAGCAGACTTCAATAACTTTATTAGCCAAAAACCATGGCAACAAGCAGCATGTCCCGGTCATATGCATCACTTTTTTAGTGTCCCCTGGAAACATGCTCAGTACTGTGGTGTGTGCATTGCAATGTGTGACTCTATTTAGTTGTGTTTCATAATTTGCAGATTTCTTTTTAAAATGCTGCACATGTGTATTCGGTCGGTGTTGTCCCTACTTGTTGGGCGACTTGGCATCCCTGATGAGTAAAAATAGATATCCGCGGTGCCAGTGGGCCAGCAGCTTTTGTCCATCAAAGGCGAAGCAGGGCCCTCGTTCATCGGGCTGGTACAGGTACACGCATTCCTCGCCGGCCACAATGAACTGGGAGTCCTGGGAGGGATCTGTCAGGGAGGAGCAGTACAGCGCACAGCCGTGTGTATCCAGCTCTACTTTAGGGTACTCCTTGATGGACAGGGTGTAGCACTGGGCAAAGGGAAGACAATACGCGAGAGGGCAGGATGTCAGACTACCTCTAGAGCAGAGGCATAGAAAAAGTACTTATTCTGGGAGTGATCAGACTTACATGGACTTTTTCCAGAGTGGCGACAAACAGATGCGTGACCTTTGCCACCTGGCGGAAAGCGAGGCCTGTGACTGGGCTGGTTCCCTCGTGCAGAGTCAGAGTTTTGCTGTGACGATCTCTGGTGATGTCCCCTTTAGTTAAAACCACGCTGCCATCTGTGAAGCCTGTCAAGCAACACGACAATCATTAAAAACTGTGAGGCCAAGCAGACATTACCGGGTCAAATGGCAGAGAGTAGACCCTTTCTTTACGTCTTACCAATAGCCATGAAGTTGAGGTTTTCATGTACACTGAGGCAAGACACTTCTGTCGGTTTGTTGCCGGGAATTGCGGGGAAAATCCTAGTGCACAGAGGATTTCCACTGTCTCTCTTTTCAAGGTTCCAGACCTTTACCTGAAAAACAAGTACAGATCGAGTTTAGTGGTGGTTCGTTCAAGTCGTTGCCAAAATTGCTCTGCGTTCAAGGTTTCTGTCAAGAAACCCTCAATTACCAGAGGGTTTATTCCTTGTTCATCCTGCCCCACGGACACGAGGATGCTGTGCTGCTTCAGCTGGTAGAGATGAGTGACCCTCAACTTGTAGGCCTGAAAAGAGGTCAACTGCAGGGAGCGGGTCAAAAGCCAGATCTTGCCATCCATATGTAACATTGTAGAGGTTAAGGACAATTACGTACAGCTGCAGAAAGCGACGAAAGGTGGGCAATGTATGGCAATTCATGACACTTCCCTTATTATTCTTTTCAAATGTTATCCCGCAGACCAATTATATAATGTAGTATTTCTGTAACGCAGTTTTATACAAAGTATTTTGTATCTAAAAAAAATACAAAAGCTATACATGGCAGGATGGGTAGAGAGAGAGAACATATCCTCTGCATCAGCATGCTAAGTGCTATTTGTTCAAACACTTGTATTTGTTGGCTTGCTTTTTAAGAAATGAAACCGCCACATTATGATTGAAACCTGGAACATCCATCCATCCATCCATCTTCCATAACCGCTTATCCAGTTAAGGGTCGCGGGGGTGCTGGAGCCGATCCCAGCTGTCAATGGGCGAAGGCAGGGTACACCCTGGACAGGTCGCCAGCCTATCACAGGGCAGACATATAGAGACAGACAACCACTCACGCTCACATTCACACCTACGGGCAATTTCAGAGTCATCAATGAACCTAAGCTGCATGTCTTTGGACTGTGGGAGGAAGCCGGAGAACCCGGAGAGAACCCACGCTGACACGGGGAGAACATGCAAACTCCACACAGAAGGTTGTCTGGCCCGGGAATTGAACCCGGGCCCCTCTTGCTGTGAGGCGACAGTGCTAACCACTACACCACCGTGCAGCCCCAACCTGGAACATATTGTCAAAAAAAAAGCACATTATTATACACCAACATTATTTCAATAGACAATGTTTAAAGTGGATCAGGCCTAGTTACCAGTAACGTTCCTGTGAAGGTGGACTATAGATGTATCAATAGTAGGGCTAGTCATTAAGCCTATTGTTAACCAGCGTGTACAATATAGACCCAATGGAAAGGAACTCCCACACACACTCATGGGGTCTCACATAAAGTAACGTCAGGTGTTATGTTCCATGACAGCAACTTCATTGTATGATTATAAGAGTATAGCCTGGCAGTACGACGCAGTCTTCAGCCAACTCCTTCGTTACTGATAAGGTTAAGTTATCAATTTCAAAAACATGCACCAAACAGCCTGTATTTTTTAGGTTTGCTTTCACATTTGCTGAGCTGTGACTAGCATCAGCTGTCAGTAAGCTAGACTAACATTAGCTGAACAAGCTAAGCGGGGGCTGCGGAAGGATATCTCCCAGAACAATGTGACCCCGGCCGGAGTCACAAGCCGATATTCCTTTAGGAAGAAAAAAGTTTTTCCCATTATCCACAGGGTCCTTCACCGTATCTCTGTCAAAGAAGACGAATTTTCTCCACTGTAAGAACGCTGCCATTTTGTTAGCGTTAGCAAAACAGCTTTAACAGGGGCGTTGTCATGTGACCCTAAAGTCACGTGAGGGACCCGGTAACTGCGACAGACGGCGTTTCGTTGATGGTCGAACCTCACAGACCTCAGTCCACAGACCTCAGTCCACACTTATTTGTCTTCAGCATTATACAGGCGCTTTGGTGGGAAAATACCTTTCAACTGACTTGAGATTTGTGTAATTGGAGCATCGTATAAGTATCCATGGTTCAAATGTTGTTTGTTTTTTTAAGAATGATTAGCAAGATACATAAATACCCATGTGACAATGCATTACCCTTATGATGAACAGTGATCCATAACAACACAGTATAGTAGTTCATTTGGAAAATACATTTTCTGTCAAATCAGCTATTCGTGACTATTAAACAGTAGTATGTAAACAGACAATACAGTAGTTTATTGTTGTGTCCACATATTTATATATATATATATATATATTTATTTCTATATTTGATGCTTTTAAATTTTGTTCGAATGAATTTAATGATTTTAAACTGTAATACAGTGATTGGCCTAAGAGCCCACTTTGTTATGTGCAAATCTGTAAATAAGTAAAGTTTAAACAGGCTGAGATGGTCAAATATGGATCCCTGATCATGGCCTAAGCTCTCACAGGTTGGTAATCTTATATACAAATATTTTATTTGTAGAATCTCTCATTACATCCCGACAGCAATCATTGATTAAAATGATCTGACAAAAAATAATTATATTAATACTATTAATATTATTATAATATACTACCAGAAATGGTCAAATATTGGTTTCTATGCCAGGAGGGTTAAAACAGAGATAATTTCACTGACTTTAGTGGACATCTAGTAACTGGCATGTGCAATGTACACAGTGTATTTTATGAGAAATATGCTCAAGCCATATTCTAGTTTATTTTCTAAAATTCCCCAGGGGCTATTTAAAAAAAGTTGTGAGTTTGGGTTATTGCCACATTTATTTATTTAAATGTAGTACATTAATATGAGAAATATAAATAAATATAAAGCGACTGACGGTTCTATTATATAACATTCTGCTAAATAAATGCAATTATATTGAATCAAAAAATGTTATACCAACTTGACAGTTAGTGTGAATCCATTGTTGTGGGAGATTTGCTCTACCATTCAAGGGCTCAACTTCCCCCACAGCATATGTCCTGTGAGGAAATAGTGACCCGTGTCCAGTCCGATTGCAGGTGAGAGTGACCATGAGTTCAACAAAGCAACATGAACAACACATCTTTTCACACATATGCAATAGATGTTATTTTAATAGGTGTTCAAGAAGTAATAGTTGCGTCAGCAGAAAGTGTAAAAGGAATAATAGTTGCATCAGCAAACAGTGTTATGACATAGGAGTTGTGGGAGGGGGAGGGGAGGTAAGGTGGCTGAGGGATCCCTCACTAAGCAGGGGTTCCAGTAAGGCAAGGCTGCATTTAACCACTGGGCGGTAACAATCAAAAAAATTCATCCATCATGAAAATCACCAGTAGCATAAATTAGATTAAGCACAGGTCATACAGACTATCAAAGGAAAGAGACTTTAAAGATCTGGCGTAACCTCCTCACAAAAAAGAAACAAAAGGAAGCCATGATCTACATTCCAGTAAAGGGTAGGCTATCTTATACACGTTCATGTATAAATGGATGCATATTCAGTTGTATATTTTATTGTATTTTTATTCAACCAAACCTATAAAAAGGAACAGTAATAAATAAGTTGAAACTCAAGCATTCAATTGTTCTATCTGATTGCAGGAGCGTCCTCGTTTTATAAACTGTCCTGATCAGACTTTCACTTCTACTGCAAAGGACAAAAAAAAGAAATAGCAAAACCAGGGAAAACTTTTGTCCCACCACTCAAAACGCAAGAATCTCTCAGGTATCAGTCTCATGGATGCTCACACAGTACAGGAAGTCTTTTGGACTTAAAACCTCCACACGTTTCCATTGAGTTCCGCAGCACAGCAGCTGTCCTGTCATGAGAACTGTCGGTTGTAACGAACTATGCACCTAAGGAACAGTATACCATCATAGCATACATACAGTACAATCAAGACTGAATTAGAAAAATACAGGTACAAAATGATTACATTCAAGAAGACAGTACTAGCACAAAAGGGTATTATAGTCATTTAGGTAACTAATATAGGAATTTCACTTTATAGAAGCATTTTCTAGATAGAAAAAGTGAGGGGATGGGAGATGACAGTATATTATGGCTGTTTGGTGGATGTGTGGATTGGTTATTGACTGGATTCTCGCATATATAATAGTTAAAATGCATAATTTTCATAGAGTGGGTAAAAATTATATATTTTCTTCAAAGATCATGATCATTTTGGTTTGGGACATAAGGTGCAAATACTGTATATTAAAAGAGGCATTGAGTGGTGCCTTTTTGTTGCACTTCATTCCAACTCTGAGCTCAAACTCCGAGGAAATCCTAGCGGATACACATGATGAATTGTGCTGATATTGTTACCTGAAGATTTACACACCATGAAATGCAGTGCAACTGTTATGCCAACTTTCTTTCTTTTCTTTTTTAAACAGGATTTCCATTTGAATATAACTTTCCCTTTTCTTTGGCAAATGTTATTAAACTCACTTGCTGTAAGCATATATATCTCTATCTCAGGGGAAGACAATATCTTTTTCTTTGCAAAGAATTACACTGATGTCCACCAGTGGAAGAACTATACAGTTTACTGCTTGGATGATATCATCCTTAATGTAACTTTTTTTTCGTATCTGAAAAAATAGATATACCATTTATTATTAGGATTATCGTAAAGCATTAACATGGTTCCCTTAAGCTTACCTGGGAAACATTTGCAGTTAGTTTGTGAGATAATAAGGACAAATTTGGAGAGGGATTATAGATTTGTTGCATGTAATGTACTATTTGCACACAAGGGCCTACATTAGCAAATCATTATTACCATGTAACAATGCTGATATAGGAAAAAAACGCACGAGTTCTCGAAGACCCATTAATTTCTTATTTGTCTATCCTGTCGTTAAGTGTCCAAAAATACTCTGGACACGTCTTAACACATATCCATGAAACGGTGATGCAGTCACAGTCAAATACACACCCCAAGAAGTGACGAGACAAGCTCACTGTCTACAGACTGTGCATTTTATCTCAGTGCCTGTTTGCTTAGCAGGTAAGCGTAGATGCATTCATCGTCTGTGAGCTTGATCTTTTTTGACAACATTCTTAATCCAGTAAACTTGACCTCAGGAAAAAGCATAAAGAAGACCTAGTAAAAAGAGAATTATGAACACAGACACGTAAACAGAAGAATGATTAAATAGAAAACAAAGAGCTATAAAAGGAAGAAATGTCAATCTAAAATTTGATAAATGAAGTAATGGTCTAGACAGAGGAACAAAAGGCTGCTAGGGAAGGAGGAGAGGGCTATCAGCTCTCAGTTATCCTCCATGCCTGTGGCAACTCTTCCAGCTTCTTGGGAAGATGACAAACTGAATCCTTCCTTATTTTCCTCACTCCTACAGCTGTAACACTGTAAACAAACGTGTGGCCATGACAGAGGCATGGGTAATGGAATGATTCTGACCAAACATGAATAAAACAAAGCCAAAAATAAAGAACACAGAGTTGCATCTAAATAATATAAATACTTCTAAACAATGAAAACATTGATTACATGTGACCTCTGAGTAGACCATTACTTGGCAATTAAATCTCAAAAGGCCGACAAGACAAAGAAGGGGAATTTGTTATTAAATGCCTTGTCTCCATTAGCTCTGTGAGAAACCATAGCATAGCCATTTGATTTCAGCACATTTATTTGTTATTGTTAACGCACAATTTTTTTGTTGTTGTTGTTGTTGCTATTTTTTTTTTTTAAATATTGCTCATTTGATGAGACATTTAGTATAAAACAAATTCATGACACAAATATTCCACTTTGATGAACAAGCTTGTGAGGCTGAGGCTGGCTTTGGCCAGGTCATGAGGACGTGGGGGTGTAAGAACACTGTGACTGGTGGAGACAAGGCATTCTATTACCCTTCCAAGAGCAACTCAAATTTCAGCTACAAATTAGTGCAGTGTTTAGGTCAGTAAAAACACCAATTCCAGGAAATAAGTTGCACACCAGGAATGAACCTTACTAATTGCTACGCAAACTGCAATAAGATCAAGTATGGACAAAACTGCATTTCACTATTTAAAATGTTTTCACTGACTTTAGGATTGTGATGGCGTTTAAGCTGGTTCTAGGTCTGGGTGGGGGTGGCGGGTCTGGGTGGAAGGGTTAAGGCTATATTTGAATCACTTTCACACAACCTCCTCATCGCAAAGAGGTTTTGAAGCTGACCTACTGTCTCATAAGCCTGACAGGGACACTGTGAACGTAGCACTAAAGGATAAGCAGGACAGCTAACACCCTCAGCTCTAGCTCAGATGCTAAGTATGCACAGGACTACTCTTACACATCCAGTCTAACATGATTATTTGTAGCTACCACATACTGTTTTACAGTAGCATCATAACTTACATATCAAATACTCAACCATGAATTCTTAGTAGATTAGTGTACCACAGGGACACACTCAGCAATTGGTTGTCAACCGAAAGTCTATCCATCATGATCATTTACCCTGGTTAAAGTCATTTTGGGTCGAAGCTGGAAGGAATGGAAGGGATCAGAACTATTCAAATACAGAGGCATTCTACCCGAGGTGGAGGGAGCTCTTCAGTAGGCGTGTGTGAGGTAAAAAGGTGACAGAAAGCTGTGTTCGTCTAGAAAACCAATGCAGTGTTGGGTTCTTTGCCTGACCTAAAATGCTATTATTTCTTAAATCGCAAGACCTGACCTTAAAAATGGCCTCTATCTGACAAAACGGTGTACAATAAACCCATGAAAACCATCTCTATAAGGGAAGCCATGCACTGGGGGACAGCGTGGTTCTTCTATGGACCCAAACGTAGCATCTAAGGGGGGTGAGGGGAGTTCAGAAAGGCATCCTCACTCAAACCAAAGGAAGGCTTTCTGGGGAAACACTGAGATAGAGAGGAACAGGGAGAAAGAGAGGGGCTCTCTCCTCACCATGAACCCCGGCTCAAGCAAATTCACCAAAAGGGTAAGTTGGAGTCTGTCCAAAGCTTCCTGATCGAGTTTCCCTTCAGTGGAGGTAGTAAAGCTCCACTGCCAACGTCCATGATGTGGCTTCTCAGAACAGCAGCAGAGTTTCACTGATCAGCGCAGGAGATGAGGACTGGAGTCTGGGCAAGCTCCTTCTTCGGATTCTCAGCCAAGCCTCTCTGGCCTCTGAAACACCATGTTAAAGAAGACCTCAGAGTTTGTTCTCACTTTTTCAAATAGCCAGTGTTTTTTTTTTGTTTTTTTTAAATGTAGGGAATCTGCACAAGGCTATTTTTTGGTCTTTTTTAACATGAGAAAGGTACCGCTTTTAACTACATGATGAGCACTGTCACAACGGGCCTCATGAAACAGTCTTTGAGAGTTCCGATCTTAAACCTCATTAACTTTCCTCTATGAGGTTTGTTCGAGTGTTCCAAGTCACATTCAGCAAACCCTCTTACCTGCATAAACTTGTTGTAAATCGCTAGGCTCAACCTGTTTGGAGGCCCTCAATTATGCTTATGATCAAATCTCAGGATTTGATCATATCTGTTCTGGGTTTTGGGCTCTTTGCTGTCTGACATCAGCAGATGAACAAGTAACATTTTGTATTTAGCAGTAGTCCCATTAGGGGACCTGAACAATCCTACAGCTGTCCACAATGCGTCATCAAAGAGCTGCACTGTGACAGAAACAAAGAGAGAGGGGTACGACATGATGTATTCGTATTAGTTGCTGCACTTACTGTATTCGTATCAGTTCGCTGCACTTATTGAATTTGTATTTGTTTACTGCACTTATCCTATTCGTAGTAGTTTGTAGCACTTACTATATTCGGATTAGTCTGTTGCAATTATTGTTTTCGTAGTAACTTGCCTCTGCACTATACTTTTGCTCTGGTTTATGCTTTGAGATGCTTGTTTAAGAAAGGAGATGCACTTATGACTTCTGGTGACTAGTAGTTCTCTTGAATACCTATGTTGAATACACTTCCTGTAAGTCGCTTTGGATAAAAGCGTCTGCTAAATGACTGTAATGTAATGTAATGTAATGTGAGACGCCACTAAACATCTTCTAAGCGGTGCATGACTGACTGGTCGCGTCAATGTGACTGTAAGCAGCCATTATGTTACAGGTGATGATGTACTGACAGGTGTCCTAATGGAGGGTGTTCCCTGGACAGAGAGCTGCATTAAGGGTGCTGTTGGACAAACAAGGTTGAAAACCTGTTCTTATGAGAGACTCCTGCATGAGGCCTCATTTAAAGGACCTGAGATGTTGCATGACAAATGGAGTTGATAGCTTCAGCTGACAACAAGCTTATGTCTTAGATGGTCGCATTTAAGTTTGCGAGCAGTGACATCTAGGTAGATTTCTTGTTGGTTTGTTTTAATGTTATTGTTAGAGATGTTTAATAGACAGAATAATTCCAACTAAACAAACCAACTGAATATTAACCTAGCTAAAGAATGACACATTGACTTAAAGGGATAGTTCTGTGCCTTTAGAAGCAGGGCTGTATGAGGTACCTCTCCATAGTAAGTGTATTACTTATTGCAGTATCATAGCAAAGCAATGTACTGATGAATACATATTTCAGCCTTGTGTACACTGTAATTAGAATATCTTTCTTAATCTTGCCGGCAACTGAACTGAAAGTGAAACTTAGCTATGCTCTGTTTAAAAGCACCAGGCTCCATTGATAAACAGTGTTGACAAGTTTCACTTTCAGTTCAGTTACCCTTTGTAAAACATTTTGTGAACATAGCGCACACTTAAACTGATATTGATTTTTTTAGGTGTCTAAAATAGGTTGTGTTGCTGCCCCGGTCCACAGCAGTACATTACTTTACTCCCTATCTACTGTAGTAATACAGTCAATATGGAGAAGTACTTCACACAACCAAACTTCCGCACTACTGAACGAAACTTTTTTCTACACCAAATAACAAATAAATCGTCTATAAGTCTCTTTAGGTTCTAATGAATGGCCAAATAAAGGAGATTAGATGAGAGGCACACATGACATTATATTAGCATATGTTATAATCTACTCAACGGTGTTTAGCTGGGCTATGTCTCTACCTGTGAACGTTTTCCATGGCTGCTACCTCAGCGAGGGCTGCCAGGCTGAAGAAAGCAGGTAGCTCTTGTGGTGCGGTGCTCCTGTCTGTCTCCTCTGCCTCCTCTTCCTCCTCTGCTCTGGGATTACTGTAGCACCCTTTTTCATTGCATAAATTCTGTTGGGGTAATGGCTTCTTATCCTCTTCCTGGTTCAGGTCCCTAGTTTTATCCTCTGTGATAACAAAAAAAATAGACAATATACAATTTAGGGAACACCATCAAAAGCTCTGTTAACAGAGAATTTTTTTGCATTTGATAATACATTAGTGTCTGCCATGCTAGTAAAAGTATATCTTCACAGTAACTAGTTACTGGTTTCAGTCAACTCTCATCGAAACAGAAAGAAATGATGAGTAGACACATATATCGTGTTCCATGACTTTGTGTGGTTATGGTTGGTCATTTTTAAATTCACATATATTTTCAGTTAATATCAACTGAACCTGTAGCTTTATTTGGTCTGAAGTACTTCTTCTCTGGCTGGTGGACACAGTTTGTTTATAGCTACAGTAGAAAGCTCTCAGTTACACTTTCCTTAATACAGGAATGTTCTGTTCACTTACAAGTATCACTTTAACATACAGTGGTAAACCTTGGTTCCAGCTTTAGACTCTTAAGACATGAGACAGAGACAGATGGATTTTTCTAATCACACTCGATCATCACTCACCCTCGACCGGAGACACACTGCCGTCAGCTGTGCGCACCAAGTGTGTGATCTTGGTCTTCCTGGCCTTCCTCTTCTGGCTACCAACTAGCATCTCCATACTAGCGGTGCCCTGGACGTCTGGGCACATTATGGCAACGGGGGCACATGATTTGGCTTTTGAAGCTGAATCCGGCGTGGTGGAGTCACTCTGTCCCACTGCTGTGGAGAAAAGGTTCAGTTTCAGTTCTCTAAACAAGCAGGTACATCACAGAGACAACTGTTCTTCATTCATTTAGCATCATTGTGATTTCACCAAATCAAAGTGTTTCGTTGGCTGACGGGCCTCAACAGCTAATTTGAATAAATATTTCTCATGAATATATTCCTTTCTTTGAAAATAAATAGTGCAACTTGAAACATGTGGAGTAAATTAATTACAGATTTTAACAGCGTTGTCAATGCAAATAATGGCTAATATGTCTTTGTGCTTTGAAGGTTAATTCTGTACATCAAGCTGTTTTTTCACAAAAAGGAATTTTAAAGCAATGAACTATTAATGCAGCTGTAGCATATAGAATGGGTTAATGGGTAACAGCTAGAGGAATCTGTTAAATACTCTGCTTCATAATGCACAAACATCAGCAGTCTAGTTCACCTTTGTCCACTGCACCTGGTCTCTCCTTTTTGTGTTTGTGCTTCCTAACAATCTTGTGGAATGAAGTCTTTTTCTGAGATGGAGATGGCCCTGATATAGCAAAAAAACAAAGAAAAAAGGAGCATGGAAAAGCTATGTTATGGAGTCTTTAACAAAGAGTCAACATGACTCTACCAACGGGTGCAGAGTGAGACATGGATGAGATGATATTAAAGAACAGTAACTGTTTCATTACGCAGAGATATCTTTAGTTTTGTTCTCACCTTTCCCGGCTTTAGAGACCTCCTCTTGTACGACGGGGCTGTCTGTCTTCTTCTTCTTTGTGACAGCGGTCCCTTTCTTATCAAATGTCATTGGGCTGTACTGTGGCAGGCTGTTAAACTTCCTTTCAAACTCCTCCTCCAGTTTCCCTAGGCTGACAAGTAAAGTTCAGAGTTTATATCATTGAGCATAAAACCAAACCTTAAAACAGCACACAGGTCAAAGCATCATACAATAAATTCTAGTGACAGAACTACCTTCTTTACATCCAGGATTACAACAGAATGTGTGAGTTTCCAGTTTTAGTTTCGAAATTCCATTTCAATTGTACATTATGTTTTCTTCACGCAACTTGAGTCAAATGATGATTAAACCTTTCTTTCCCAGAAAATATGGGCGGAAGCCTAAACTCTGTTCCGACGGACACATTTGAGCTTGCAGGATATCTTTCTCTTAATGTTACTTTTCCTTTCATTACATTAGTGGACTGAATGTAAACGGTAATAGGCTGTTTTTTTGAATTTTGCTGTAAGGTCAGCGATCTTAGCATTTTTCTAAGTAACAGAAAAAAACAGCTCTACACACAAAAACTCTGTCGCTCTAGATGGGACTAATATAACTGGTTACCAGCGAGTGGTGCGCTGAAAAACGGGGAGATGCGTTACATACAATGTATACAGAGATGTGCACTGCAGATGGGGATTAAAATCACTGACCAGTGATGAGGCTTTGAGCTCTGTGATGCTTTCCCTGATACATGCTGTTTTTCTGTAGTTACATTTTTTAAGTCTATACAACAGATTTGGTGAGTGTAAAGTTATTATGGCACACAGTCAGAATGGCCTCAATCGTGAGAATCAGACCCCGGCTGAAAAATACTTGAATTTCCATGAAAAAAAACATCCATAAATCAAAAAAATGTGATTGGTGTAGTTTGGTAATGAATAACTAACAGAGTTAAGTGTATGTACAAACAATATATATTGTCAGATTTTCAATAGTATGTTTAATGCAAGGTATGAAATTAATGTGACTGATGAAGAAGAAGACATGACTCACCCCTGTGAACATTCTTCTTTGGACTTGGACTTCTTCAGCTTCTTGGGGTTGTTAGGTCCTATCTGAGAAACTGTCCAGCTGTCATCACTCCAGTTTGCATCATGATCAGAGGCACGGAGAGCACCTCTTTTACCTGCAGACACGATGCATTCACCAATCAGACAAACAGGAAGAGACCATCATAAAATCTGAGTTAGCCCTAGAAACAGAATGGATACCTCGGTCGATGTTGGCTCTCAGTGAAGTCAGCATTCCCTCAGAGACCAGGGTTTTGTACAGGGCTCCTTTACAGCTCCGCTCTGACTTCCTGGAGCCGTGGCTCTCTGCGTTGGAGTCATAGGTCCCCTCGCTCGACCTCTCCTTCCCCTTGTCCTCCTCTTTGAGTTTAGCAGGGGAAGGGCTGCAGGGGGAGAGGTGGGGCTCTACCACGCCGCCCTGCAGCTCTGTGCTTATACCTGCTTCTTCTGTCTCCGTCTTGGGACTGACGTCGGTCGCCTCTTCCATCATTTCCACCTCAGAGGCACTGTGCTGCCGACACTGCCCGCTGTCCTCCTCCATGTCCTCCTCTTTGTCTTGGACTAAGGTCTTGACTTTGGGCTTACTCTTCTTTTTGGGCACACCAGAGTTCCCACCACTAGGACTGCTCTGGATCTTGTTCTTGGGCTTTTCCTCCGTGTCGTTACAGGCCCATTTTGCCACTGCCTCAATCGTACTGAAGACACTGTCCATGTTTGACTCGGCCAGGTTACACTTCTTGACGATCTTCTTTGCTGAGCAGGGGATCTCATCGGTATCGCTTGACTTGGCCACCTCTTTCTTCTTGCTCTTGTTTTTGACACGTGCGTTTTGGCTGCTGAGTTGTGAGGGAATGGCATCAGTGGAGGTAGAAGTGACAGGGGAGAGCGAAGGTAAGGGGGCTGATGTGTGAGAGCAGGGGGGGCAGTCGTCTCTGTCTTGTGTCTCCTCCTTGATCTCTGGCTTGACTGTGGTTTGCTGGAGAGAGGCTGTGGAGGAGCTGTCCTCAGGCTGCTGAGACACTGCGCTGTCCATCTTTCCAGCTTCAGACGCTAAGCACATCTTTACCAACACAACAAAAGAACTCAATGTCAAACAAAGCGATATAAAGTGACAATAGTATATGCTCCTAATTAAACATCCCTACATTCTCTCTAAATGGATCAGACGTTTCTGTGATTAAACGATTAATCTTCCTATCAATCTTGCCATGACTGAATACTTTATTCCTTCCATCGGTCCGTCGCTTTACAGTGTGACCTTAACAGATCTTTAGGTTTTCAAAGCAGATATTTAGAAACACTTATTTTACACCATTAATAATAATAATGTGTCACATGACATAGAATCAGATTTATACCAATGATTGAAAGACACAGTTGTTGTATGTGATGTCGTTTGCATTGTTGAATCAATGGCAGTGAATGATTCATTTGGACACTTATTTACTTTTGAACCGTAAACTTTACTCTTGAGTATATGGATAAAAAGACAGAATGTGTGAAAATAAAGACAGCAAATGTCACAGTGAAGACTTCCCTCACTAAAAGTAACCAACCGTCAATGTTTGCTTTCAGCTAACAGACTGTTTCCTCATATTTCTTTCTAGCACACTCACAAACAAGGCCAGCTTTGCAACATTTTAAAATATTTCAATCTCTGAGGTGAGACTGAACCGATGTTATTGGTTAAAATGGGTGTTTTCAAAGTTGAACAGATTCTCCAGCTATTAGATGAAACTACATGGTGTTACTTTAGATGAACTGAGTGCCAGCTGTCAAATGCTTTACCTCAGCAAGCTGGAAGAGAGCAGACTGTCTGCATGGCTTTCCTTCAGGTGACGTGGAGAGAGATGACTGTGAACATACAGTAACATGTTTTTATGAGATCACACTGCTCAGCTTTCGGCAGATTTCATTAGTATTCAGAAATATTTACGGTCCATATCAGATGTCACCGTGTTTACCGTTCTAGTGTGACAGATTAAACCTGATACCTGGCCTCACTGAGCCTAACACTGGTGATCCTGGATGACCAGTATCATGAAGCTGGTCATCAACTGGCACTGTGCACTCAGGGTTTTACAATATTTAGTACCATATGAGAGGAAACAGTGACTCCAGCTAGAAAATTAAATATTGAAAAGTGATATTCAACGAGGTGAAATTCAACGAGGTGAAATTCAACGAGGTGAAATTTATCAAATATTATCACATACCTAGAACAGAATAAGATATAAAAAAAACAAACAGAAAGGAATGTCAAAATTCAAAGGATATAAGACTAAAGATTTATGTGGGAATTATGACTATGTACGCACACTATGCAGTTAATAGAACTTAGACTGTTTTAGCTGCCAGAGCAGAAAGAGGAGAGAGGAAAGCAGTGAACGTCTGATGAGATGATATGATGCATGTATTGTCATGGGGGCTAATGAACAGTCTGTGGATTATTTTTCTAATAAAAGACAACAAAGGCTATACTTTTAATTTCAAATCACATATCACCTCATAGAATTCTGAGCTGTAGTGATGGAATAAGAGTCAAAAAGCACTTACTCAGAATGAAAGAAATAATAATCTTAATTATTTGCGTAAACTATCTGTGTTTGTGAGACGCTCGGAGAGGACACATCGCTGATATTAAAATATCTATTGCTCAGTTTTTCTTATCGCTTCATTGTAAACTCTTTTGTCCCAGTCAGGATACTGTATGAATGATGACTTCATCTTTCCAGTGGGCTGACTGGTCAGATGTCAGGTTTGGATCTGATCCTCTGAAGTTAGCCGTGCAGCATGGGTTACCATGGCGATGTACCTGGGTTAAAAGTTAGCCCTGTGTTAAAGTCTCATGTTCTGTCTCATCACATTCGACGTTTTCCTGAAAGTTGAACATCTTTCAGCTCATCTTCTTGAAAGCACATTGTATTTGCTCAGCAAATGTTGTAGCATCAAAATGTTAGATTAGTTTGTGATAAATTGTGTGCAAAACAGACATATTGGCCTGAGGGTGGTGCTAAAATGGCTATGCAGATCATCTTCTGGCCATGTATTGGTAAGGCAGTGATGATTTTAGCTCCACTGGTTGATTGGGATCAGCTTTGTGTTTGCAGTGACTGGAAGGAAGTCACACTGGATCCGACAGATATCTGTCAAAAGGTATAACGGACAGCATTGTCTGTAGGTCAGCTACTGTTTACAAGTTGTTACTGTCATGAACCAAATTAACTAGAGAGGCCGTGGAACAAAAACTCAGTTAAGATACCTGGTACATCCTTCATGAATCGACATTGAATCATACCTCTGCCAGTGGGGAAGAGGCACACTTAACCCTGCTCTCAGTAAGGTCAGGCACCCTGTTCGGTATTGTCCCAGACAACATCTGTAGGTTGAGATAGGGGGAGCAAAAACAAGTCACTTCTCCAAGTTATTAAATAACAAATTGGTGTTAAAGGGGGGACAGCTAATCACCAGGCACATGATTGATCTGAGTAAACCTAAGGAAATCAAAAACTTTCAAGACAAATGTTGTTACAAATCTTTGATTTGGAAGTATTAAAATTAAAAGCATTCATTATGCAAAACGGCCCGTTTCAGAATAACATTCTGTTATTAGATTAATTATCTTATGAATACGTGTCAGCATCACTTTAATGTGCAGTTTATAGAGTGGGGCTAATTTGAACTACTCTATATACTGCTAGTTAACTTAATCTATCGCAATGCATTGGTTGATTATATTTCATATTAATATTATTAATCACATATTAATCTGAAGTATTCACTAAGAGTAGAAGCAACATAAAATGGTAATACTCAAGTATAGTGTAAGCGCCTAAAACTGTGCTTGAGTTTAGTACCTGAGTAAATGTACTTAGTTACTTTCCACCACTAGCTACTGCAACACAAGTGCAGGCTGATTTTTTCTCCTGCACTAAAGCAGGTCAGCGGCTTTAGAGAGACAGCACAACCTCAAGTATCTGGTGTAAAATGTAAAGTCTCAGAACAAACCTCTTCCTCGTCCCCTGGAAAGGAGTTCCCTTCGCTGGCGGTGTCAGGTAAACTAGGTTTAGTGCTTGAAGGGATCTAGAGAGGTAAACAATACCAGGGTAAGTTGGTCTGCTTAACGAAAAGAAAACTGAAAATTCAATAAGTGTATTGTAGAAAACACATGATGTTTTTACAAATATAACCAGCATCAGTAATTAGTCTGATAGGAGAGGTGATGCATTTCAAGGATGCACCCTTGGGTGCCCTCCAGCAGTGACCTACCTCTCTGTTTGTGAGGGCATGTTCCCCAGCTAGCAGCAGCATGCTAAGGCCTCCCATCTTTGTAGGATCTGACAATGACAGTAGTTACAAAACAATCCAACATTTTGTCATATGGTCACAGAACACACAGTTTTTTATTATACACACCTGCCATGGCAAAGTTTAACTGTGGCATGCTGTCAGTTTTGGGCACTTTTTTGGCAGTGGAGGAGTCCTTGGTTGAGTTGGAAGAGAAGGACCAAACTTTTTTGCGGGGGTTGCTGACTGGCTGACAGGAAGGGCTCTTAACTGGTTTGCTGGTGGTGGGACACCACTTGTAGCCCGGGTTCGCCTTCATAAAGGCATCCTTGTACTGAAAGGACAGACTTTAATTGGTTACAAGACAAAACCTCGAAGCCCCTGGTATCAAAACATCAAGTCTAAATCCAAGAATTTCCCTGTAACAACAGGAAAAAGTGATGAGAGAATAATGCTAACAGTCAGCATTTAGTAAAGTAGCTTCACCAGGGCCTTGTGGGTGTGATTTGATCAGATTTGATTGACATGGTCCTGGAAATGAAATGAACCACCAACCTCTTCCATTGCTGCCCCTATGACAGACATTCAGTAGTGTCTGTCGAGAGGGGAGTTCAGACATGTACCACTCATCTTTGTTTAGTCAGAACTGACAGGTGTAGCATTTTAATGTATTGTATTTCTCGCATCAAATGTGATGCACTGCAAAGTGGGATTGTCAGCAAAAAGAAGCGCTCATGCTATGGACACTTCTTGGAGGCTGGTGGGGAGGAGAGACAACAAGATGTTCTGACTCCCCGCTGATGAAAGTGTCATTGTCATTGATTAATATCAGTGGTGGTCTAAGACATTTTACTTAAATAAAAGTACTAATACCACAATTAAAGAAAACTGTTACAAGTAAAAGTACTGCATTCAATATCATGCTTGAGTTAAATTGTGTACGTGTGCTTAAAGTACTAAAGTAAAAGTAATCATTGTGCAGCCAAATTTCCTTTTTTGTTATGACATGTTTTTAAATTATAGTATTAGATTATTATTATTATCATTGATGTAGTAACAGGTAAGATGCATTTTAATGCTGTAGCTAAAATAAAGCTAATTTAATTCATTTTCTGTTTAATTTACTGAAAAACAATGCATTGTGTATCATATGCTCATAAATAAATGTTGAGAAGTAAAGATTCCAATATTTCCCTCTGAAATGTAGTGGAGCAGAAAGTGTCATCAAAATGCACTAAAGTACAGTACTTGAGTAAATGTACTTAGTAATATTCAACCCTTCATTAATATTATGTTGTACAAAAAAGGGTTTGACCAACTGAGAAAGTTGGCAGCATTAGTGCTACCAGTGGAAAAGTCAGTCTGGAGCCCTGAAAGGTAAAGTTTCTTCCCAGAAATCATGATCCGGTTACTCAAGATAATCCACAGATCTTGTTGTGAGCTGTTTCATATAGGAACTTTTTTCTTTCTGCCAAAATACACCAGGCAACCCGATCACCACGCAGAAGGAAGTCATCTGCTCATGGAGGAGAGGATTGTGACAGTGCGAGTCGAAATAAAATAATGGTGTATGTTAGCTCAGTGGTGCGAGGTGAACTAGCAGTATAGATACCCGCTTCCTGATGCGCGATGATACGGTTGTTGGTGTAGCTAGGTATGATATAACGGCAGGAATAACTCTTTAGTGCAAAGCGATGTTTCACTTTGTACACAACACAAGTAAAACTCTAGAGAAATCCAGGTGCTTATCACCAACATATATCACCAACTCTTATAAAGATCAAAAATAATGTTCCAAACTATCAAGTGAATTTTGCGTGACGGTAAGAGAGTTAGAAAAATATAAGTGCAGGTGCATGAGTCACCTCCTTGGCCATGTCAGTGTATTTCTGCTTCTCTTTGGGCTCCAGCACAGCCCACCAGTCAGCCAGGATCTTGGTGGCACCGCGGTTATCCAAGCGCGGGTGTTCCTGCCGCACCAGGGAGCGGTGGCGTTTACAGAAGAGGAGGAAGGCATTCATCGGCCGCCGTGCCCGCTGTTCATTCGAGTCCTCCTCCACTTCCTCTGTTGTGCTTCCACACTGCACCTGTGACTCCTGATCCTGGCCACACAGCACTGGCTGCTGGGAAAGAGTTCATAAACCATCAGATGACAACGCTGTACTGTGTTTTCTGTCCCACCTGCGTGATAAGCTGACAAATCTGTTGTTCAGTAAGTGGACGGAGGTGATTAAATGACTTGTCAAGCCATAAACTACACTCACCTTCTCCAGCTCCTCTTCATCCTCCTCTTCCTCCTCCTCAGAGAAATCAAGAGCCTTTTTGGAGAGAAGTGGGTGCCACTGCAGGCACTTGCGTTTGGGGCGTTTGCCAGTGACCTCCCCTGCAACAGGTGGCTCCTTTCCCCTTCCTCCGCCCTTCATGGTACTACCGCACCTACAACAGATTGGGCACACCATCAGACCATGTGGATAGCACACACACACACACACAGAGTGAAAACATGCATCCTAACGTGCATCATTAGTTATTTATTATCTATTGGTAGAAGATATATTGCTGGCAACAACTGCCAAAACATTATTGCTGGAGGTTAATAACTGTCACACTGGTAATGTAGATGACCTGACCAGAACATTGAATAACTTCAAGCAGGTTTGAAATGGATATGGACTTTTTTCATGTAAATATATAATCAAGTTCATTAATATCAATACAGATATGATCCTAAGATACAGATATGTAATACATTTAGACTAAATGTGCTTTCAGTGCTGTCATGGTTATCAAAGATAATTAGTAAGGGTTAGAGCCACCGCCCCTGACATTATTAATATTTTTTGCTATTTTTACAGTTATACGCACATGTTTATGGATGTTATTATTTTGTAATTTATGTTATCTGCCCTTTTATTTATTTACTTTCATATTGTCTTTTCTATAATTTCACATAGCTCACATACAAACACACAAACACACATCGACATCACGCCGTTCCCCCATACACTGACTACATGATGTTAGCTGGCCTGTATTCACTTGTCATCCTCTTATTGTTTTGTTTTGGAAATTGTGTCTTGTCTTGCAATATTTTTTTTTTTTTTTTTTTTTTTAAAGTAGCTGCACTAAAAGTAATTATAAAATGGGGGCTGGTCTCTGTCCCTGTCAAATCAAGGCCTCATAAAAGTCTCTTTAAACTGCTGAATTTCAGCTTTTGGCTATATTTGGTTTGAGGAGCAAGGGAGCAAATGAAGAAGCCAAATGATCCCCCACTGACCATGATTTCATTAGCCTTAATTTACTTTGCTCATTTTCTCCCTTAACTTGCCATGGAGGATCTCCTCTCTACTGTGGGACCCGTGAGTAACATGAAACAGAGCTGCAGAGGATGGCCCTTTAAAGGTGATGGACTCAGTAGGGACTTAGATATTGAATTGGTTATTGCTCACTATCAAATCATGCTCTTTAAGATTACAGAGCTGCTCTGACATACCAATGAGTAGAATTGATAGCAGTGAATCTTAAGTGGATGTAAGTCAAGGTTTACATGGTGGTCCACAATGTCTCACTGGGATTGCAAAGAAATTATTACAATCAAAACCACTTCTAATCATTTTCCTCCATGCTTTATTTTACAAACTGGAGTGCTCTTATCAAGAAGCTGCAACAGGCAGTGCAGCTGCAGTCTACAGGATTTGTGATAAAATATCTGTATATGGACATTTTTGGCACTTTGCTGAGGGATCAGTTTGAAATATTTCAAAGTACAATGGTTAACGAATATGCAGTCCCTCTGAGCCAGTAAGATGTAGAGCTGCAGGCAACAGGTACTCAAGGTAGTTCAAGTGAATCTTTAAGACGTCAACAATACCACCAGCTAATATCAAAGAATAAAGTGACTAAAATTATCTCAGCACTCGGTGGAAGGTTAAAATGTAATTTATTAAACTCAGCAGCTAATGTTTTGTTCAAAGTTTGGCTTAGTTTTTGAGAGGACAGAACTGTTATAACACTGTTTTACACATACACACATATATATACACACACACACACACACACATATATATACACATATATATATATATATGTCTACATATATACATACGTATACATATATATATATACACACATATACATATATATGTCTACATATATACATACGTATACATATATACATACATACACACACATATATATATATACATAAACACACATAGATATACATATATATATACATATATATACATATATACATATATATATACATATATATATATATATATACACATATATATACATATATATATATATATATATATATATATATATACATATATATATACATATATATATATATACATATATATATATACATATATATACATATATATATATACATACATACATATACATACATACATATATATATATAATACATATATATATATATATATACATATATATATACATATATATACATACATACATACATACACACACGTATATGTACATATATATATATACATATATATATATATACATATATATATATATATATACATATATATATACATATATATACATACATACATACATACATACATACACACACATGTATATGTACATATATATACATATATATACACATATACATACATATATATACAAACATAAATATACACACACACCCACACAAATAGTGAACCTGTCACCCTAAAATGCAGTTGAATTGTGGGAATTTTAGGGTGTACTATTTAGAGCATAAATTTCTCTCTGACAATCCAAAATGAAATAGCAGAGGGTGACTGTAGAGAACCAGGTAGCTAGTAGGGAGTGACACAGCTCACAACTTTGTTTTTACCTTCATCTGTTTGTCAGAAAGTCATTAGTTACTTCCTTTCGGATTGTTTGAATTTGAAGCAAAGTTCATAACCTCGGTTACACACCGGCCCCAGGTGTGAAAAAATATTAAATGACCCGCCCGACCAATTTAAAACAGTAGTCTGTCTTTAGCCTATCACAGATATATGGTATAGGCTTATATGTTGTCCGATTTGCACCGATATGAAAACTTTTAAGGAATATGATGCCTAAAATGATGTTTGGGTTATTCGGTGATGGTGTAATCACATATTTTGTCTAGTAGAGCACGCACCTACTTATAATACTGTGCCAAGCAGCACGTATGTGAGACAAGAAGCAGCTGTCTGCAATTTCAATCCTACATTATGGAACATGAGCGGGTTTGTCCCCTTAGCAAAATACAGCTGGAGCCAAGAAATATATCTGTCCGTGTCTTGCTTGTTCCCCAAGACTTAAATGACTTTCTGAATGTGCCTACCCAGTATGCCTTACAGGAAGACCCGCCCCTATCTGCCTCTGATTGACTGTTCCCTTACAGGTGTCTTCTAAATGCTAAAGTTAATTTAGCCATGATGCTAACCGCTTCTAACAACGAGACCGGCCTCGGAGGAGATCGACTCAGCCACAGCAGCTCAGGTTTATGTTCCCAAAGTCCACCCAGTCTGAAGATAGGCCTACCCTAGCTCCAACGCCGCACAAAGACACACAAACACCGGTACCTTATTTGACAATTTTTTACAAGATATACATTTTTATATATAACACTATTTTTGAAACTAACTTGCGATGTCCCATGCTCTTATCTGGGCCCAGACATGGTGACTATCAGCATACTCGTTATCTAAATAATTTCATGTTACGTTGCTGCATGTTGCCTTAATGCCAAAGAAGTTCCACAACAGTTTAGGGATTAATCACAAAGTTTATTTCCCATGTTTCCAGAACTAATAGCATACTAATTTTTTTTTGTAATGATCCCTCAAATGAGGTTATCAAAAACTTGGGACAGAGATATGTCATGATGGGGATGACGACGGAAACTGGACAGTTTTCAGTCTCATATATACATATATAATATATATAAAATATATTATTTTTTTGGGCGCTCAGTGAAGAAGGCATAGAGCTCTCTATTTGTCACAACTGCATGTCCAAAATAAGCTGTAGAGGAACAACCTTTAAACATTTAGAACCCACATATCATATTATAACTCATCATACTGCTCAGCGTACTGACAGCACCAAACTAAACAGCTAACATTAACTGAGGTTGACCAGTTAAACTCCTAACACTAGCTCTAAGCAGCTTATAATACATTATCAAAACTACTAATGACAATGATTGTTTTTAGTCAAAGCAAGTTTTACAATAAAAAATAAAATAATTTATGCCCTATTTATTTGAAGTGTGTGTTTTTATGCAAATAACCACTATAATTGACAAAACAAAGTAAAAGGATGACATTTAGAATTTTCGACCGTTTACACCGACTTATGAACAGTGGAAATCATTTTTCAGCACGGTGGTTACATTTTTTTTAGTTTTTGGATCGAAAATCGGAACAGTGGTGAACATGTTCCTCTCGGTTACTGTCAGTTCAAGAGCTGCATAGGATCAATAATGGATTCTGTGATTCTTTGAGCTTTCCCCGGCTAGTTTTCGTTGAGAGAAAGATAACAGGAACAGAGTCACAACAGAAAGTGGTCCGTGAGCTGCTGTCCATCAAGTCACTAGTTATGTAAAGTGATTTATAAATGAAAATATTTATTAATTATGTCATGCTAGCACATTTCAGATGAAATTGGTACATTATTAAACAGGAGTATTGAAGTATAATACTATAATTGGATTTGCTGTATGGGTAGAGTATCTTTGATCCTTGCACTTATAATGGTCTGAAGCTGTTGTACTCATTAGAAGTCATTCAGCAAATCATTGTCGAAATGTAACTAAGTCAAGAAAAGTCTAATTGCACGAACAAAACAAAAGAGAGGGTGGTATAAAAAAAAAGATGCACCCTAACACAGGCATGTTCTCTTTATATGAACTGCACATTAGTGGGATTACTGAACATTTGTTATTAAACATCGGTTATTGGTTTATCCTCTGCGTTTGCACTTGTTCTGTGTCCATGACACAAACGAAATTAGCAATGAATGAATGAATGACTCCATGTATTCTCCTGGACTTCATCCTGACTAGATGCCCGTGTGTGTGTATTCGAGAATGTTGAGTGGAAAAACAGGGATACTTACAGAAGAAAAAGCTATGGCAATGCTGTATGAGTGATGAAGATGAATCTGCCACAGCCTTTGTCATGCAATGACGATGACCTATAAAAATACAAGACACTGTTCTCAGTCATGCGTTACACTGTCATTTCTGCAACAATCCTCCCGACAGCATGAGCTCGGCAGGAGGACAAAATGTGTGCAAAGCAACTTTAAAAGAGCAATAGTGAGCAGGAGACCTTGTCAGCTTCAAAGTACGGGGGGGGGGGGATATTTGTGATCTGATTACCGATCACTTGTATCGTGCAGTCGATCCGCCCTTGTGGCCAAAAACCCCAAACATGTAGGCCGAAACCCTGCGACCACTGGACGCCTCTCATACATCAGAATACAGCCTGACTGAAGCAGCAGGCACGGCCGGCGGCAGGGAGAGCTTCACTGCGCAGAGGTTTATCGGTAGTCGGTTCTCAGGTAAAACTGCTGATGCCCGACAGGACGGTCCGTCTCTGGAAGTCTAGCTACTGTATTCCCATATTCCACTAACAGCACGAATAACGCTAAGCTGTGCGCACAAACGACGCAGTTTGCCCACCTAACGTGCTCCAACCTTCCCAAGCACACATTTTCATCTCCGTGCCACGGTTTGAGCCCCTGACAAGACGGACGAGCCGAATGAGAGTCCATCTTGCTTCTGTTTGGAGGAGAAACCCTCAAGTACAGTTACAGTAGTGAGGGGGGGATATTTCACTCCTGTCAAACTCTCCCCCCCACACGACAATGTCGTCGAAATGTCTCCCACTCCGGGGAGAAAAACCTCCACAGTGATTAATTAAACTTGGGATTTTATGTGCGGGCACACGCATCTGTGGACATCGTTTTGCTGGCCGGTGGCTCCATTTCCTAGCAGTGTTACTAGGAATAAAAGTAGCTAGTTAGCTCGCTAGCTCCCACAGCCCTGCTAACTGGACGTGTGACGGGTTTTAACATGCAATGGTTTCCCCCCCAAAAAAACAGTGTAAGCTTGTCGAACAGCTGCTGACTAAGCTCGTAGACCACGGTGTGTCAGAATACTCTGCAACTGGTCGTTTAGACCAGAACGCAGGTTTGTGTGTATTTGATGCGGATAGGAAGAGAGAGACGAGGGGGAGGAGGGGGAGGGAGAGAGAGAGAGAGAGAGAGTCATACCACCTCACTGAGAAACAGTTGCTTTGCCATTTATTTTACACGGCGAATTTAGAACGGGAGTGGCGAAATATTAAAGCAACACGGTAACAGCGACAAAACCGTCGTCCGTAGTTATAACAACGGATCAATGAAGTCGGGGAGACGGGACACAGTCGGAGAGAGAACGGCAGCAAGGCGGACATCATGTCCAGAGCAGCGATAATAACAATTTTTCAGAGTGACTGACTGAGAGGCTGAGAAGATAGCGAGCGGGTCTGAACGGGGAATCGACCCGACCATAAGTTCTCTGTCATGACCGTGTCCCTGATGTCCGAACGTACCTCTGATATCCCGCTCAGGTACCGGGGGGGCCCTCTCATCATTGGTGCCGTCCACCTTTTTTTTTTTAACTTATTGACACATCATAACAGTTCATCTTCAGCACTGGCTGTACTGAACACACATGTGTCAAGTCCCTCCAAGTACGACACCCGGAAACCGGAAGCACAGCAATTTGTAACCAAAATAATAAAAAATAAAAAAAAAACGTTCGTCAACATCTCTTATTTTATTTATTTACCAATTTTTCCGGAGAGCATGTGCCCATCAAGTAAGTATAAGGTGAATAGATTATGTCAAGACACGGGTATTGTTGCCCTAAACTTGACCTTTTACAGCAGCATCTGTATTACATCCCAAACAAATAAATATATTTTTGAATTAAAGGTGTTGTAATTAATTTAGGCAAGGCAAGTTCAGTTGTAAGTACCGTTCAACAACAAAGCGATTCAAAGAGTTTGACATAAGATAACAATCATTAACACAACACATGACGACACTGGATGACTTCAATTGGATTTTAAAAGTGTAAAATGGAATACAAAAAAAAAGTGCTTGAATAGAATAAGATATTAAGGGTATCAATTGAGCGTGCAGCAACTATAACAACAATATGATGGTCCTTGATGCCTTCCATATTCAGAATACAAAGAAGACTAAACATATGCCCCAGGCCTGTCCTTCAATGCTGGAGAAATACTACCTGGCCCGTCTTGGTTCATATGAGTGGAGCTCATTTCTAAAGCCAAATTAGACGCTATAAATCTTGGCAATCTTGGGACCACAGATGCCCACTTTGCCTTGTTGGTAACTCCAGGTATATTGTTATTGCACACTGTATGTTATCAATCTGTCAGTTCAATGGATATCGGGGAAATATAGAAACAGTAACGAAGCACCGTTCTCAACATGCTTTTATTTTCACAATGTGAACCGGAAGTCATCTTAGTTATTCTGTGTTATTTGACAGTGGTACAGAAACGCAGCACTTCGCTAGATGATGAATTTTACTGTCGGCGAAGGCGACACATTAAACGACCTCAGCCCACAAAAGTAACCCCACAAAGCGTTACTGCTGGCAGAAATACACACTTGTTCAGTCATATATTGTGAAACAAAGCACTTTCGTTTTCCTCGAGGTCGGTGAAAAAATTCTCATCTCAGCTACATATCCCTCCCCTCCCCCGGTTCGCAAAGTGTTCTTTAGCCAGACTGGCCTGTACTTGCTAACTACATCCCTGACTTAACTTTAGCTCTAAAGCACCGTCTGGTTGACAAAGGTCACCGAAAGGCTGCGGGGCTGCTACAGAAAACTCAGAAAAGGATTTCCTAAACGCGTCTTTCAATCTATCTCAGTTTAGTAACTACTTGTTTCCTGGGTGTTTTTGCGGGTGATAACTGATAGTAATGCTCACAGGAATTTGTACCGGCAGTTCAACAGTACATACCTGTCAGCAGCAGTGTAGGAAACGAGCCGCTAGCTGCATAAATCTTCAGAAAAAAGCTATAGCCGTGAAATTATCAACAGTTTTGCAGCATACTGTACACATTGAACACATCCACCCCGTCATGTAATGCGGTCTGTGAGTGGATACTCCCTTTGATGGACAGTTTGAGTTCACCAATGGAAGGCCACGATATATTCTAGTGTTTTGAGATCAGTATAACGTCCTCAAATGTAATGTTCAGGACACGTGTGGAAGATTTAGGCCTTAGTAATACAAAATAAAGATAATGTAAACGTAATGTTTGTCCGTATTGGAACTACATTGGCCTTGTGGTATTTCACATGTTTTTTTCTCCTAAAGAATGCTACTACAGCCTATCCAATCTCTTGAGCAATAGGGACTTAGGCTTTCTTTAGAAGACATAGTAAAGGGGACTTATTAACTGGGGACTGTCCTTGTACGTTTGATAGGCCTAAATGTTGTCAAAGTGTCTCCCAGGCTGCTTGTTGATTGTATCAGTTTATAATCAGGAAGAGCTGATTACCTGACTACCTTAAATGGAAAACGACTAGATGGTCACAATAAATTGATATGCTCAGAATATCCTGGGCTACATAGGTTGCAGAATTTAAATTAATACAGCATATATGTATATATATATATATATATATATATATATATATATATATATATATATATATACAGTGGGGGAAATAATTATTTGATCCCTTGCCGATTTTGTAAGTTTGCCCACTGACAAAGAAATGAACGATCTATAATTGTTATGGTAGGTTTATTTTATCATTGAGAGACAGAATATAAAAAAAAGAATCTAGAAAATCACATCATATAAAAGTTATAAATTGATTTGCATTTGATTGAGTGAAATAAGTATTTGAGCCCCTACCAACCAGCAAGAATTCTGGCTCCCACAGACACGGTTAGATTAGTCCTTTCACTTTAAGAAAGTACTCTGAATCTCAACTTGTTACCTGTATGAAAGACATCTGTCTCAATTCATTACCTGTTTAAAAGACACCTGTCCACAGAATCAATCAATCAGATTCCAACTTCTCCACCATGGGCAAGACCAAAGCGCTGTCTAAGGACGTCAAGGAAATTATTGTAGACCTGCACAAGGCTGGAATGGGCTACAAGACCATCGGCAAGCAGCTTGGTGAGAAGGAGACAACTGTTGGTGCGATTATTCGGAAATGGAAGAAACACAAAATGACCATCAATCGCCCTCGGCCTGGGTTTCCACGCAAGATCTCGCCCCGTGGGGTATCAATGATCATGAGAAAGGTTAGGGATCAGCCCAGAACTACACGGGAGGAACTTGTTAATGATCTCAAGACAGCTGGGACCACAGTCACCAAGAAAACCATTGGTAACACACTACGTCGTAATGGATTAAAATCCTGCAGCGTCCGCAAGGTCTCCCTGCTCAAGAAGGCACATGTACAGGCCCGTCTGAAGTTTGCCAATGAACAACTGAATGATTCAGAGAAGGCTTGGGAGAAGGTAATGTGGTCAGATGAGACCAAAATCGAGCTATTTGGCATCAACTCGACTCGCCGTGTTTGGAGGAAGAGAAATGCTGATTATAACCCCAAGAACACCATCCCCACCGTCAAGCATGGAGGTGGAAACATTGTGCTTTGGGGGTGTTTCTCTGCTAAGGGGACAGGACGACTTCACCGCATCGAGGGGAGGATGGACGGGGCCATGTACCGTGAAATCCTGGGCAACAACCTCCTTCCCTCAGCCAGGACACTGAAAATGGGTTGTGGATGGGTCTTCCAGCATGACAATGAACCAAAACATACGGCCAAGGCAACAAAGGAGTGGCTCAAGAAGAAGCACATTAAGGTCATGGAGTGGCCTAGCCAGTCTCCGGACCTTAATCCCATAGAAAATCTGTGGAGGGAGCTGAAGCTTAGAGTTGCCAAGCGACAGCCTCGAAACCTTCAGGATTTGGAGAAGATCTGCAGAGAGGAGTGGACCAAAATCCCTCCTGAGATGTGCACAAACCTGGTGACCAACTACAAGAAGCGTCTGACCTCTGTGCTTGCCAACAACGGTTTCTCCACCAAGTACTGAGTCATGTTTTGTTAGGGGATCAAATACTTATTTCACTCGATCAAATGCAAATCAATTTATAACTTTTATATGATGTGATTTTCTAGGATTTTTTTTTTTGATATTCTGTCTCTCAATGATAAAATAAACCTACCATAACAATTATAGATCGTTCATTTCTTTGTCAGTGGGCAAACTTACAAAATCGGCAAGGGATCAAATAATTATTTCCCCCACTGTATATAGGAGCCACCATGAAGTGTTGTAAAAGTGAAAATCTTAAAATTTCTATTAGCTACCTGAGATCATACATATTATGCAAATATCCTTTTTTCAATGCAGTGCCATTATGTTCAGCCCAATGACGGAAACCATGAACTAGTGTTTGACATTAATGTTTATCTGGTTGCACCTCTGTCAGCTGTGCTGATTTGCTGTGAGGTTTACCTGGATTCAGATAGAATAATAAATATGGCTGTTAAGAACAACCTTATGATTACAAAAGTTTGCATTGTGACACCATGAACCTTTTTCATGAAAGACATTCTGCCGTGTCACATGGGGAAAAGCACAGGTCTAAATAACGATTCTAACAATGGCTGTATTCCATTTAGCTGCATCAGTTTCAAGGTTCTGGTACTGTTCATACTGGCCCATTGTCATGGCTTAGTGGGACACTGACTAGAACAGTGCAAGTCAAAATGTGTGCTGTTTGAGCCTATAGGGGGTGTACATGGCCTAACAGTATAACTAAAATTCACACAAAATGCACAAATTCACCAGCAGATGGCAAACAATGCACATGACAAAGATGCAAACATGACTATTTGAGGTGTGACAGGAACTGACAGTAGTCAACGGCCAGTGAAACATGAAGTTGCATTAATGGGTCTTTGGAAAAGAGGAAATGGCGTTAAAGTGTAACAGTCCCTAGGCTCTTTCACATCTTTCGGAGGCCATGGTTGTATGCTCCTGTTGGTCCAAAGTAGAGACAAAGAAAGTACGCATAAATTGGCCCTCAATCCAGAGCATATCTATGTGAAGAAGTCCTGCAATTCACACTTAAGAGGGCAAAAAACCTGAGTTGGTGATCTTCCTAGCTGTCCTGTTTCCAAACCACACAGTGATGATGCAGCTGGTCAAGATGCTCGTTTTGATGAACTGTAGAAGCTGCTGAAAATCCTCAGTGATATGCAGATTTCCTCCACCTACTTAAAAAGTACAGCCGCTGTTGTGCTATCTCAACTAGCTGGGTTATATCACGTGTCCAGGTGAGGTCCTTACTGACGGGGACGCCCAAGAATTTAAAGCTGTTGACCCTCTCCACCTCAGAGGTCTGAAGTCAATGTAGTCTCCTCTCCCTCCTCATGTATATCATCATCTATTTGGTCTTACCTGTATTGAGAGAGAGGTTGTTGTTGTCACACCATGTCACAAGACTTGTATGCTTTCTCTTCACCCCAAATGATCAGATCGATGACTGTGGCGTCATCAGCAAAGTTCAGGACAGTCCTGTCCTTGTGTGAGACGACACAATGGTAGGTGAATAGTGTGTAGAGCATGGGGCTGAGGACACATCTGTGTCGGGTTTCTGATCCTGACAGACCGCGGTCTGCCTGTGAGAAGTTTATCAGCCAGTCTCAGATTATGGGTCCCAGGCCAAGGTTGTACAGTCTATTTGTGAGTTGGTGGGGGAGAACTGAATTAAAGGCTGACCTGTAATCGATGAGGAGCATTCTGATGTAAGCATCTTTCCAGTAGGGAGATGGCTTTAGGCAGAGCTGCAGAGATAGCGTCCTCAGAGCATCTGTTGGGGCGGTACACATACTGTAGGGGGTCCAGTGACTCATGTGTATTAATCTGGATGTGGGCCAGAAACCTTCTCTCAAAGCACATCATGTGGAGTGGAGCGAGTGAACTGGCCTAGTCACTCAAACAAGTAAGTGGGCCCCTTTTTGTTGGGTCTGGGATGACGACAGTGGTTTTAAAACAGGATGTCAGTCTGTTCTGTAGCACATTTCTTTAGGGCCTGCCAGGGGATTGGACATACTGAACGGAACCTGGACAGAACCTTAAATATTGTTTTAAAAATGTACAAAGGTACACAGATTCATTTCTAATGCAAGATAGAGTCGTGTTTTCAAAATGAACCAACGGTCAAAGTAATCAAAAATCTTATTCTCACCTCAGGTTCAACACAGCAATCCTCACAGAGGAATTGGTGCAGTCTACACTGATATCCAAGTACTTTTACATGCATGCATTAGGTGTAGGAACCTCATCACAGGTGCCAAACCTCCAAACAATGGCACTCTGCTTCACTGAAAGAAAAAGGAACTAGTGCAAAAAGAATCAAAAACAAACAAACCCACATTTTCAACTACATAGCTGTAACACAAACACTACCTGCCACCACAGAGACAGAGGACAGGGGCCAAAATAATGAACATAAATGTTGGGACTTCATGTGGGTTTAAACCACAACAATGTTGCCTCATCGGACGAGCCCCCCGGGAACCCCAGGGAGTCCCTGTGACACGTCCATTTTTCAATTTCAATTCAATTCAATTCAGTTTATTTTGTATAGCCCAGAATCGCAAATTACAAATTTGCCTCAGAGGGCTTTACAATCTGTACACATGCGACATCCTCTGTCCCGGAACCCTCACATCGGCACAGGAAAAACTCCCCTAAAAAATGAACCACGACTATAAACATTGTTGTTCACCTTAACACTGCGCCATTCCATTGCGACTCACGTTGCTAAAAGGAGGTGACAACATTGGTACCCAAAAAAAACCTAGGTAGAAGTCTCGACCTAGCTGGACAAGCAACAGGTTGTTTTTGTGTTCACAACTAAACTTGGATCCTGAAGGAGAAACAGATAACTTGCTCCGTGCCCCTCCACTTAACCTGCAGAAACAAGATCACTGAATTCCAGCAGTCTTCACAGAAAGAGAATTATAACTTCTACACCCCGCTCTTCTTCTGCTCAAGTCGACACTCGTTTCCAGGCTGCTATATACGGAGGATCAGCACGCTGCTTAAACCACCGACAGAGTGCGTTACAGTCCGCGGCCGTAGACTGGAGAAACTCTGCCGAACAAGTCAGAAGAAATACACGCCAATCGGTCCAAGGCCACTCCTGCTGAACCTTAGTTTGCCTCTTTGAAAAAGTTTCACATACTGTATTGTAGCAGTGAGGATCTACTTTGCCTTGAGTGCTTTCCTTTTCTATTCCCACTAAATAGTTTTAACTAAACATCTCAACTAAATATGGCTAAATCTTAGTTGATAAACTTAAGACCTCGCCCGTTACAGGCTGCCTGTGTTTACTCTAGTACAGCAGTCCGCCACTTGTGCTCTTAAAACTGAAAAATGGACCCTTCTTTTGTGCTTCATATGAAGGTCTGATTTTCAGGTCTCACCTTTGAAAACATTTAATGTTCAGTATTTGTGGACACTGTGTCACAGAGGCTCTATTGTCATTGGTCAGTCTGTGGTGACGTTGTCCTTTTGTATAGGATGAACCTGTCACTTTGTCACTGTTACTTCCATCTCTCTAACTGTTGCCAATTGAAACTATTGTTTAAAAAACGATATGCCCCCAGTTATAAGGCCATCTATCAAAATCTGTGAGGAATTTCAGAGTTATGATGTATAACTCACTATCACAATTACTTTCACTATCAATGTTAGCTATAGTCCTTTCCTGCCTGGATGCCTCCCTTGGTTGTACTGCATGTCATGGCTTGCTTTCTGTCGCGTATTTTAGACGTGAAATGGCCTAAAACTCACTTTATAACGTAAAGACAGTCGCCAACATTACTTTTGGTCCATTTTTGCAGTACGCTACAAGCTAACATGCCAACGCGTCAATCGCAGCTTAGCCCACATCTTGAGCAACATAAAATAACACAAATGGAAATCATCAATATTTTTCATTGATGATGTAACCGAGTTTAGCCGGTTGAAAAGATAATAGACATTTAGACCAAATATCACCCAGTTTTCAACAGGAAATAAACGTTGAAATCCCTGTTGGTGCTCACTGGGTTAACTCACAGCGGCTGTGGCGTAGTGGAGAGCAAGGTAGTTCTCCAATCAGAGGGTCGGTGGTTCGATACCCGGCTTCGGCAGTCGATGTGTCCCTGGGCAAGACACTTAACCCCAAATTGCTCCTGAAGGCTTGCCATCGGTGTGGACTGGATGTGAATGAATGTTAGTTAGAGTCTGATGGTGGCACCTTGCATGGTAGCCAGTCATCAGTGTGTGAATGGGTGAATGATATGTAATATACTACTGATTGTAAGTCGCTTTGGATAAAAGCGACTGCTAAAATGACTGTAATGTATATTGTCTTGGGACTGGTAAGCTTTTCCCTCCATTTTAAAGACCTCTTCATTCACAATACTCTGCCGACAGATGATATTGCGAATGTTGCTCATGGAAGGATACCACATCCAACAGTAGTTTGTAAGGGCAGCTGCAATATGTGCTAAAGGTAAAAAGACAAAGTATGTGATTTTGAATGCAACTATACAGTGGACCAGACTCTCCATGCAGTTCCTGCTCTTATGAAGAGAACATGCACTGCTCACCAGAGGTACATTTATGCCCTCTTGTGGATTGATGATGACATATTATATTATATTGTGTTTTGTTTTGAGTTTAGGTAACAGGTTTTTAAGTTCAATTAATTTACCCATCTCCTTTCTATGGCTGAATTTACAGACCGCCCCTTTGTCAAAAGAAAGCATCAGTTAAAATAAGGGTTTGGCAAAGAAAAATCTGAGCATCTCTCTCTGGGGTAACAGTCGTTATATCCTGCACTGCACACAAAACAACACCTTCTCCTGTGGAAAATGTTGAAACTTTAATTCAATAGTGACCTTTTGTTTTTTGTTCTAGTTGTTTCCAAAAATTATGGTAGATACTTTAATACTTACAGGGGACAGTCATAATTATTAACATCCTGAGGTGTCTGGACAAACAGACTTTAGTTGAGTACAGTTGAGTGTTGGTCAGGAAGACATTAAACAACTATATTTTTAAATATATAGGTGTTTGCCACTATATTAATGCTCTGAATCCTGTATATTGCACCTTTAACTGTCTATTAAGTGCAGATTACACCCCAATACATTTATACCGACAGTAGAAGCAAGGTGTAACCGCTATGTATAGCTTACTGAACCAAATGACTAGCTAAGGTTGGCATGCTTATAGTCTGACTGGATGGAAGTGTGAAATTTTAACATAATTTAAAATTAAACTCACCACTCCAAATGTGGGCAAATTCAAAACTGGTTGATGAAAATGGTTGATGATTTGCAGTATTTTACGATTGTTTTTAAGTGTAAATTTACAGCACAGTACTGGTAACTGAGTGGCGAGTAATTTAGTGTAAATAAACAGTCATATATTTTACATTGTACAGTTTATACAGTAATTATATAGAAGCATACTGCTAAATCACAGCAACCTGGACATAAACGGTTAAATTACAGTTAAATACAGTAATTCCACAGCAATTTATTTCTTAATCACAGTATTATACTGGAATAGCTACTGCAAAGTCACAGTATAAAGCTGTTATTTAAGCTTTATCTAAGTTGTTATTATTAAGGTTTGGGGCGGCTGTGCATAGTGGAGAGCAAGGTAGTTCTCCGTTCAGAGGATCGGTGGTTCGATACCCGGCTTCAGCAGTCGATGTGTCCTTGGGCAAGACACTTAACCCCAAGTTGCTCCCGAAGGCTTGCCATCGGTGTGGACTGGATGTTGCATGAATGTTAGTTAGAGTCTGATGGTGGCACCTTGCATGGTAGCCTGTCATCAGTGTGTGAATGGGTGAATGATATGTAATATACTACTGACTGTAAGTCGCTTTGGATAAAAGCGTCTGCTAAATGACTGTAATGTAATGTAATGTAATCCCATCCCAAATTGGTTGGTAGTTGGTTCTTGTGAGTAGCATGTTTGTTGCTTAGAATCACTGCTCTAGCACCATCATCAGGTCAAAGTTTGTACTTACACTGAAGCTTTCTGGATTAGCACAACGTTTTGTACAAACAGTGTTGGTCCCCAGATGATGAATCGACTCTGGTGATCCTCTGACTTTTCATCTTGTACCATCATCAGGTTAACATTTAATTTGGTCCAAAACTTGTTATAACTTTGTGTTTACTGCTAATTAATAAACAATTAGCAAATGCTAATTACATTACATTACATTACATTACAGTCATTTAGCAGACGCTTTTATCCAAAGCGACTTACAATCAGTAGTGTATTACATATCATTCACCCATTCACACACTGATGACAGGCTACCATGCAAGGTGCCACCATCAGACTCTAACTAACATTCATGCAACATCCAGTCCACACCGATGGCAAGCCTTCGGGAGCAACTTGGGGTTAAGTGTCTTGCCCAAGGACACATCGACTGCTGAAGCCGGGTATCGAACCACCGACCTTCTGATTGGAGAACTACCTTGCTCTCCACTACGCCACAGCCGCCAATAATTATTAAATAATTATAATTAAAAATAAATTATTAGCATGCTAACCAAGATTGCAACATTATACCTTTAACACCAACTTGTAAGCAGTGTCACCATAAGCATGTTAGCATGCTGAAATGAGCATTTAGCTCAAAGCCCTGCTGCTCCACAGTGCAGCCCCATGGAGCCCTGCATGGCTGAAGACTCTTAGGCTTGTTAAATGAATAATGAACTTTGTGACTGGGAAGAATATCCACTTACAACGCGAATCATGACAAAATGTGTGCTGTGGAAAATGACACGGACAGCGATGCATTTTCTATGATGACAAAGGTCTCATTTGTCATATAATAATAAGTAATATAAAGCCTCGACTGAATAAATTGCTAAATATACTCATTATGTATCATGAATAAATATGAATCTATTGCCGAACTGCTGAGAAATAATATAAGTCAAGAAAATATATAAAGTGATTTAATCAAACAAACAAAAAGGCTGTTTAAGTTGCATGATGCATATTTGGTATTTATCGCATGACATGTAGTATTACAAGTAGTATTAATGCATGATGTGTGATTAAACCCTGAGTCCTAATACACAAACTTTACCTTCCAGAAATCCATTGTACTTTGGCACTGGTAATAAAACATTGTCCAAACATGTGGTATCTTTATATAATCAAATCCTAATTACTAACAAACACACCGAATTCATACTATAAGTATCATCCTTTAAATTACCCTTTTTATAGATGGTTATGTTCTTTATATACACACACACACACACACACACACACACACACACACACACACACACACACACACACACACACACACACACACACACACACACACACACACACACACACACACACACATTTATATACAGTTAAGACAGAGAGATAGCGATGCTCTTAACAAGTTCGTTAAAGCAATAACGGACAGGATTGTAATGTATGTAGAGCAGCTCATCCTTGGAAGCACTCAACTTTCCGGGAAGAACGAAAACTTGCTATAATTCTTTGTTTTTGTTTTGGATTATTTGTCAACATTTCCTGTATAAAACTTTTTGATGGAAAGGATCAACGCAAAAAAATAAAAATTCAACAATGCCATTCAAGACTAAATGTACAAAATTATGAAATTAATTTGCAAATTAAAAGTAAAACAATAAAACATGAACACGCCTGGTGTAACCATGTAGGGTTGAATACATGAGAAGTGGTGAAGTTCAGGATAATATGCACAGCAACCTGGAATTCTACTAAGTAAACATTAGTTTGGACAGAAGCAGTAAAAACACATACGTATACAGCAACAGGAAGGGAAGAGTGGTGAGATTCAACACAAAGGGGTGTTTAGCTCAAGTAATCAGTTGTAATACATGGAAATGATGTGCATTTGCAGAATAAAAATTGATCTCTTTTAGAAACATGGACATTAAAAAAACCTGTTAGCTGTGTCCCAATGCAGATGTTACCGTCCCAACTTAATGTCATAGCTTGATGCAGTGAGTTGTTCAGTGGAATCACGTGACTTCATAATATATGTATCAATCACTTGTAAATATCTCACATGAACTGGACCATCGGTATATAATGGAAACCATGCATCAACTGCACTCTGTTGAAATGAAGTGCTCATACTGCACAGCAGGTCCCCACTGGGATCTACACTTTGTCCGTGGTTTACAAGCAACTTCCTGCTGGTAAACTATTTCTAAAAACCTAATAATATGACTTAATATTCTCAGCTGTCATTATTCATTATTGTTATTAAGTATCACTATTGCTGAAGTTTCAACAAAGAAAGACTTTGATATTGAAATATGGGTAAAACTATCTATGTCTATAATGTATTATAAACATATTTATAAAGCTTTATAAAATGCTTATAGCAGAGTATAATTACAGTTAAAAGCAATCATTATTAGCCACAATGCTTTATAATAATATTCATAACACATCATAAAGCATTTTATAATGACTTATAAGGTCAAGTATCATAATACTTCATAATTGCTGGTCACTCACTGACATTTGTTTTTGCAAGGGTCATAGTGTATTATAATTCCTATAGTTGTTATACATTATACTATTTTAACAATGCATCGTAATAAATGTTATAATGTAATATAGTGTGATTTTAACTATATGAACATAGACACAATGTCAATACTGTAGATTAAGGTAGAGAAAACAGACCTGCTGAAATTATAGTTGAAAGACGTTATGGTTTTATGGGGTCAATCTATTAACAAAAGAGCAATCATAAGTGTGAATTATAAGCTGTGATGAGAATGCAATGACTTAAAAATGTGTTGACCAAAACATATTGCTTGGACACCAGCGCTTACAACAGTGCTTTTATTTGAGGTTAAAATCGACACCAGTCTGATTGGATGATTCAAATCTGCAGTTTGATCACACAGCGAGTACCTGACTGCTTCAGTTGTGTTGAATATTGCACATCCAGAGGAAACAGAAGACTGCTGCAACATGCATAGGTCAGACATCCTTTACATTTCCACACAGAAATCTCCACTGGCCTGTTAATGTGTTACAATGCTCACAATGACTTTGGAAGTAGTGTATTAGGTTTAACATTAGAATCAAGCCAGTGTATGGAGATGTATTCTTTTTTTACAAATCATCATATCGCTCGGCAAAAATACTGTCAAGAAACAAGGGTCAAAATATTGAGGTTTACCAGCATTCACCGCTTTAAAATGTTTTTCTTGTAGCCATAGAAATGCTCATTTTAAAGATAAAATTACAAAATATAATTTCACTTTATCAGGAGTCAACACCCTCAGCGAAGCTTAGATGTGATCGCTGTCTTTCACTGAAATTTAGATGTGAAGGGAGATTAAATAAATGTTCCCATTAAGGAAAAGTACATTTATAAGCTTTCATCTCTGATATACAGTAAACCTACTCTGTTAAGGCAAGTGGTGACCAATACGTTATGGAAAATTTGCAAAATAATGCTGGCAGATATCTTGAAACATATTGCAAAAATAAAAGGAACTACCGTTGATCTTCACACATCAGTCTGTTTTTTTCCCATCAGCCACAAATCTCAACCATTTCATGGCGAGGGGCCAGAGAAACAGGATTCTATCTGTACATTAAAACATTTTCATCCTCAAAGTACACATCGTTTTAGAGATGAGGTCTGAGTTAAGTGCTCAGCAGTCTACAGGTCAGAATTCAGTCTTCTCAGATTGCACAATAACCAGCAGATTTGACTTATATTTGCTTTATGAATTGATTTCATTACTGTTATCGTACAGTGCGTCTTTTCGTCACTAAAAACAATGAATAAGTGCACTTTTGAAATTTCCCATTGATTAGAAACACACCAGCATTTAATGTGACTACTATATTTACTTGATAAGAGGTTGGGTAAAACATGCTGTCTATATCAAATAGCAGGAATACTAGAATATACAGTCTATCACTCCCAGATTGTTGTCATGGCAATCTAACAACCAATGGCGTTGCAGTATAACAGAACAGGAGGGTTATCACACTGGTAGATGCATTAGTCATTCAGAGTGCTTTAAGTACATAATGGATTTAAACGGTTAACAAAGCGAGGTTCTGATTTATTTTATGCCCCTTCAAACAAGGCAAGCCACTGGTGAGTAAACTGGTAAGTAAACTTGTGGGTAAACTGGTGAGTAGACTGGTGGGTAAACTGGTAAGTAAACTGGTGGATACACTGTATCGTTCTGCGTCTGTTCAGGACATCGTGGCTCATCCACTTCTACAACAAACAGTAATATGTGTCAGAGAGCTGTACTCAGGCATCCTAGCTCTCTGGGGCCGACTCAGGATCATTGTCCTGTCTGCTGTTCTGCTGAACGTTGGTGCCTGGCTGGCTGTGAGTTCTAAGGGTTCTTGAGTCAAATTGTCTCTCGGTCAACTTGGAGGAGATCAGTAGTGATTTTAGCTCTATAAGTGTCTATGGGTGTTTTAGCCTGAGGACACAAACGTCTAATACTTTACTTTGTGTCCATGACCACTAAGTTTAAGTGTTTTTTTAAATTTTCATATCTAAAAATGAAAGGACAGCCTCACAATTTTTCCCATTTGTCGTAAAATAATAATCAGGTGCCCTGTTGCACATTGAAACAGGTTTTTTACTGTCCATACTGGACACTAGGCAATGGGGGACAAAATCCACAGTCCTCATTCTGTGCAAAAATGTATTTAAAAGTTTGTCTGAAACTAATCTAAGTTAGACAAATCAACTGGGTATCTTCCAAAGTTAGAGTCTTTTTAGTACAAAATTCCTGCTTTGTGTTACAATGTTACAATCCCTCTTCTGCAGATAAACAGGGAAACACCAAGATGTTGGATATGAACCGGAGAGCAGGGCCAGACCGGGGGTTGGTTCTTCCATTCATTATCTAACCTCTGTCATTAAGGAACAGCAAGCTGTCTGAATCAGTGTCCTCTTCAAAGGGAAGAACTCACCTCTTTTAATCTTTCAAATCCTTATTCACTTCGTAATGTTGCCACAGAACATCAATATCTAATACTAAACTGAATTTTATAAATGTATGTTTTCACTTTACTTTCATGTACTTCCTGCTCTGTTTTATACTTTCAAGGGTCCTTTATTTGAATTCATATTCTCCACTGTCCTGCTATTAATGTTTCAAAAGACAAAAGTGTGTTTCAGTATTAAATTGAATTACTCTTTGAATCTTTCCATCCCAAATCTAAAACATGAAATGTCTCTTTCACCATAATGTTCCTATCCACCGTAACACAGTCACAACATACTACATCATTGAAATAAAACATGCTCTGTAAATTACCTTTTAATCAAAGTTTGTGTCAGTAATAAATAATTCTGTGCTTTTGTGCCCGCCAGCAATTTAAGTAGCAAAATATAGTGTTACATCTCCGTTGCCAATAGCAGCGTTCTCCCTTTAATCATTGTCAATGCAACAGTTGGATGAGTGATGTGCTTTTAAATAAAATAATAAAAGAAACTCATGAAAGTTTAACAGCGAACCAAACATTTTCCTCACAAATCCTATAGGTCATGTCAGAGAAATAAATACAGTAATCCAAGAAGAACGACGCCGTAAAAAACACAAAGCAAAGCTGTCTTCAGGGGATGCATAGACGCAAATCTTACAAAACATTAAAACTCATATTATTCTTTGCTAGTTGTTGCAGTGTAAAGGGAGGGGAGGGTGTCTCAGGTGGAATACCTACTCTCTGTCGGATGATAGCGAAGCAAAGACGTCTGCACTATACACCAGCTCCCGCACAGAGCAGATGTGGACACACATTTACTTTGCTTTCATCACATTTCTTTTCCTCTGTGTACAACTCAAAAACATACAAACGGTTAATGTTTCAAGACCTAAAACTCCCTAATATTTGTGGAATACATTCAGGAACATTCATGTTGAGTGAAAGAAGCAGTAACCAAACAGAAGTAAAAAAAACAACAACACATGAAACATATAACACAATAGCTATTTATGAAGTCATCGCCATACAGTTATCATATGTTACAACAAACGTATTACTAGTCTCTAGCAGTCCAGGCTCCCTTCCAGGGTGATGAGTTATTATAGTTTCTCCTTGGAGGGGATCCAGATATAGGGTCCTGAATGTTCCTCTATCACCTGTTTGCAGTGGCTATAAATGTCCTCTAAGGTGTCTCCTTGAACCAGGGCTGCAAAGCAAAAGGAACTCTTTATATACTGTGGAACGTCACTACAGTCACACATGCACCTTTTCAATCACGAAGCCTCTCAGCTGTCATTATTCATTACTGTTATTACATATCACTATTGCTGAAGTTTCTACAAAGAAAGACTTTGACATTGAAATATGGGTAAAACTATCTATGTCTATAATGTATTATAAACATATGTATAATGCTATAATTATAAGCAATCATTAATATCCACAATGCTTTATAACAATATTCATAACACATCATAAAGCATTTTATAATGACTTATAAGGTCAAATATCATAATGATTCATAATTGCTGGTCACTCACTGACATTATAATATTTTTTACAATGCATTATGATCAATGTTGATAATGTTATATTTTAACTTAATGTGATTTTAAAATACTCTTAGCAGTCAATATTTACATCAAGTGAAGTGACTTTATGTAAAGTCACTTAAACAAACATGGACATGTAACTGACATGTTACATGCTCTCATCTACCTCTGCTGTGTTTACAAGAACAGCACAAACATTTTTTTTTTTTTTACTGATAGTAACTGATGTCTGTGTTCTTCAATTATTGATTATCGTCATTGATAAACTTCACTCAAGAATGTTATTTACTATTTACTTTATTGACATATTTTTTTTCTCCCAGTGAGATACTAATGACTTTATATAGTGGCTTTGCTGTAAACAAAACTGTTGCTGCTTTATAAACAATATTTAGTTATATCTAAATTATAAATAACTTCTGATCCTGTTCTGAATTAAATTGTTTTTAAAATACTATATAAGTTTATAAAAGCAACTATTTAGTCATGTACAAGAACAAGAGCATTGAAAAGAGTTATCATAGTAGTAATTAAATCCTAAAGATAACTCTCCCTACCTGAAGGCCAACGAAGTTCTCCAACACGCTTGGAATGGGAGCGTTGAGCTGAAGCTCTTGTTATTGCTTGCAATCTGCAATCTAACGCACCGTTCCTTTAATTATCTCTATATTGGACCACTTTAATAAAAAATTGAAGTCAAGAACTGCAGGATCATACCACTGATACAGACAAGTTTACTGTCTGTATCAGACTCTGTTCAGAATCACTGGAAGTTAAAACTCATATATCACCAATGTTATAATTGCAGAATTCATCTTAAAAGTTAACTCACAGGTCAAGTCTGGATGGGGCTAAAAGAGAATCACTACAATAATCTGGATGTTTTGGCCTCTGCATGCGGCCATGTGAGCACTGCCCTGTGGCGAGCTGGAAGGAGAGCCTTTAATCAAGCAGCCAGCTGGCCCTGTGTGCTCATTCTGTGTTTGAGGGACAAACTGAATATAGGCCGCTTCCTCTTAGTTTGTGCTTGCATTAATATCATACCTGTAAAGAATTCACCAAACTCCTGCTCCAGCTTCATCGCCCTGTCAAACGTCTTCTTGGCTTGTTCCTCTGTCAGTCTCTTATTCATGTCCCTGTACAGGGACAAGGGACACACATTTTCGGTTTCTGATTTGTATTTGACAACTGTGATGGCCCCTGCTGTTATTATTCCGCAGTGTCCTTGTATATCAATGCATTGCATTTCATTGTAGGACATGGTGTTGACAGTGCCTCCTGCCCACACATGGAATCTGGATCCCAGCCTCACTTCTTCTCCCTCCTCTGACCTGCAGCCTCACCTTCTTTTGTGCACCTTTCAACTAGAGGTGAGGAATATGGCACAAATATCTTATCATGATTTTTTCCCGGACAGGGTCACGATCCACAATCTTATCAAGATTTTTATTCAAGACTATTTTGCAAGTTACTAAACAGTACAACCAAACAAATTCCCCTATTTAAGAAAATATAGCTCTACAAGGTAACAAACACCACACTACTCTGTTCTTCAACACTTTAAAGTTTCTGTACATATGTATCAGATATGTATCAGTCCTTTTTCAAATCCACATGAAGCACTCTTCCCATCACATAATTAAGATCCACCACTCAGCACTTATCTAAAGAGAAAATACGTCACTTTTAATGCCGGTTCTCCTGTTCCTCCTGTTATTTCCTTCTTCCAAGACAGATGTGAAGAACACAAGGAGCAAAATGTTTTCATTTAAATGAAATAATGTCTGGTGTGTTAATTGCATGACAAATAAATCAGTGCATACAAAGCCAAAGATGATAAACAATATAGAATTCAATAGGATGTTTTTTTACTCCACATAAAACTCAGCAGGACTACTTTTCATCACATCCAGTTAACTTCACTGAGAACAATGAGGATCAGTTTATCTAAATATTCTCTGGTCTCTGCTTAAAACGCAACAACAGACAATCTGTTAGCATGTTAGCTTGTCGTACACTAGCAAACCTGTTTGTAACCCTAATGACAACGTTATCTTCACTTCACTCCATGTGTGGAGAGCCTACGCCTTTAAACCACCAATAACAGACTGCTAAACAGTGATAATATCTGGGGGTGTTCCATCTTTAATCCTAGCAGCAGTTTTGCTAACAAACACTGTAAACACTTGAGCCATAGAACTGCAACTGATAGAACGTGCACAGATCGTGGAGTCGTTATACTCATTCACCATCTAATACATAGTCGTATCACAAACCCCTACACACAACACACAACCTCATCCCTCACGCAAACCTTACACTATGGATCTCACTGATACTTACACACCGCATAATTTGCTAATGTTCAGTTAAGTTTTTAATTAAATTGCTTTGTTAAATAATTTAAGCAATAAAGTTAGCCGTTGAAATACTGTATCCCCATGGTTGTGACACTTAACTGAATTCCAAATAACATATTAAGTCCCCCAAATGACCATTTATATGCAGTATACAGACATTTATGAATGTGTTATATCATGCTATAATTCAGCACCTAAAAAGACATATTTGATATCATTGCAACTGTTTTACTATATTGTCCTTCATAATCTGTTTATACTTCTGGATGACCACAGGAGGAGATACAGTTAATAAACACTTATATCTTCTTACAACTCCATAATAGATTGTTATAAACCATTTATTACTTGTATATTTATAAATAACAAATGGGGGACTTAAAGTATAGTCTTGCAACATTCCAATAAATCTTCAATAATTTAAAAGAAAATGTAAATTAAATTGGCTAGTGTAAAATTGAATTATTTTCAAAGGGAAACAAATGAATACTCACATCAATGAATCAATAGACTTAGGTTTTATGAAGATGGCAATGGGATAGAGTTGTGCTACTTGTAGTCGCTTGATGGCGTTTCCAGACACATCCAGGATGCAGTGTTTCCCCTGAGACAGAGGCATGAATTTACAAGAGATGTACCACACACAATCTAATCCCTCCATTTAAAAAAGCAAGGCTGCATTATGCAAGCGTTTTAAAATCTCCTGTACCTCTGGTATAGATATCACAGAGCAGCGGGGCCGATAAACATGCATATCCAAAACACTTACACTGACACTGCAAAACTGAACTTCACATTGATACATTTATAGTGGTGCTTCCACATAGTGCACCTTTAACAAACAGGTAAAGAGTCTCACCCTTTCAGCCACATATTTCACAGACTGGACACTGGTTCCATAGAGATTATCGTTGTACTGTCCCGCCTCAATGAATTTGTGCTCTTGGATGTCCTTCTCCATCTGCTCTCTGGACATCACAAAATGATAGTCTCGTCCGTCCACCTCGTAGTCCCTCTTCTGCCGAGTGGTATCTTTGGTGCAAGGAGAACAGTAAGCTCTTTATAACTAGAAACTATAATGCCATAGGAAGACCAGTGGAGACTTTATGAACATAGTACACAGGAAGAGATCCTTCAACCATCTCTCATACTAACTCTTAAGCAGGGGAGGCTGCTTTCAAATGGGGTTCGTGTTACCGTTGTTTTGAGAAAACTCAACATGAACGCACGCTCCCCTCTTGATGTATTAACGACCTCACAAGTGGAGATTTTCTGAAAGCTGAGTTGAGATGCGTTGCTGCGGTCAGAAATGGCAGAGGCTATGGAAGTTCATTTTTAGGTGCTTAATATGTTGATAGATTGTAATTTTTCTTTGTAATATTGTGTCTGGGGAAAATGTTGATATTCCTAACGTGCCTCTGTCATTATGCGTTTGTATTTCCTTTATATAGCTACCTGCTAGCTAGCTTGCTAAATTGTAAGCTTCGGTGGCTTCTAGGCATCCACAGTCGTATAAAGTTGCCATTGCCAAGCAGCAGTTCTCTCAGGTCTTAACCACTTGAATGCCACACATATTATGTTCATGACTTCTCATGTCAAAACCACAAGCTCACAAGTACCATTTGAAGGTAGCTTGTGCACCCCCATTCAACTCTATCAGGGTATTTTCCACTATAGTCTATGACTAAGTTCCTAGTGTGTGTGTGTGTGTGTGTGTCTGTGTGTGTATCTGTATGTGTGTTTGTGTTTGCATATTTTGCATTGATTCTTTGTATTACTGCACTAACACCTGCTGACTATTATCCCTGTCCATTGCACATAATTCTCCACTGATCAATATTTTTGCATGTATTGCACAAAACTGTACAGCTTTCACATTCCAAAATACACTTAATCTGTGCATATTTATATCAATATATTTTGTATAAGGTATTTTTATGGCAATTTTCTTCTGTTCTATATATGTGTTCTTGACTCTTGCAGTACATATCATTAATATGTTAATTGTACGGGCCCAACACCAACTATGTAAATAACCTACTTGCCAATAAACCCTGTTCTGATTCTGATATGCCTATTTAGATTCTGCACTTGCACTTGTGTGATTGTAATGCACAGTGATACTTTAATACTTGATGTAAAGCACATTGTGTTGCCCTGTGTATGAGATGTGATATATAAATAAAGTTTGAATTGACTTGACATTATTGTTAAATAAACTGAATAAGCTGGGACACCTTGTTGAATTTACCACAAAGTAATGAAACAATAGTGGAGCCTCTTTCTCACACTACTGAGATTGTTGGTGCCAATGTACTTCAAGTTATTCTCCAATTAAGCCTCTGCTTTCTTAACAAAAAGAAAGAGGTTTATTTATTAAGGAGAGATATGTGCTGTAACAAATCCCAGCGTTCAGTGGCGGTCTCCTCAAAAGAACTGCGCTAAATGTTTACCTTTAAAGATATCCACTCACATGTTTAATCAGAGCTGGTCCTGAAATTTGCACAAATGAGCAATAGTGAAACGCAACATTTAATGTTGTCACACGTTTCTTTTTCCTTTGTTACTTCATTAATTAGATAATACACGGAGGGCAAGTGGGGTGGATTTTTCACTTATGAGCTACAAACAGAATGTTCTTAGAGTTTTGGAAAATAAGGAATTCCTTTTGAGCATTGTTAAAATATAATGTGCAGGAAAAGTTTTGAGCAAATAACCCTGGATATCTTTAAAGACAAGAAGGTGGTTGATAATTAATTATTCTACACAGGTACTAAGTGAACTATTATCTAAATCAAACAAATCTATATAACACCAGTGTCAAATTTCAAACTTATTGTACACAACTGATTTTTCAAAAGAATAAAAGGAGTAGAGGTATTTGTGGGGACAAATTACTTCAAAACTCACGCTCTAGACAAAGGGATGAAAGAATGAACTGAGCTCATCCACTCACTCACCTTGGTGCCCTGAACTGTGAGCAGCTTTATATGGTTTGAAAGGTACATTGAAATAAAAGAGATGAGTAAATCAAAACATGCACAAGAAAAACAGCTCTGGCTGATGGAGAACACATCACATGCAGAGAAGAGTCAGCTGTTCTCTTTAGGAGGAGTCAGAATGGGGTGAACTCGGGTCACACACACAAAAACACCAATGAGAAACAGTCCTTCCATCTATAGCACTATGGCAGCATTACATGAAGTTACATGGACTCTTACAAAACATAAAAAAAATGTTTAGGCCCACAGTGAACCAACAACAGTACATCTGATTCACGGTATAAGAAAAATAGTTCTTAGTGATAAATAAGCAGCATTCAAAATGTCTCCCCTTAGCGCTGTGTAAGCGATCAGAGCCTCTAGTTTCACAGTAAAGGTTACCACATTGAGAAGGTGGGTCTGATTACAAAGGATCTGTGTGGGCTGTCCCTCTACCACCATGTCATCCACTGAAACCACCATCCTCATCACACAAGTCAAATTTTCAGTTCTCCGTTCAACGTGGAGGCACGCAGGAAAACATTTCTTTAAGAATTCAAGGTAACAACTGTGAGTAATGAATATGCAAATGGTCATTTCATGGGTAAAGTGTTCCTTTACAGGGAAAAGTTCAGTACATTAGAGAACAGTGGTGGGATGAGTGGTTGATAAACGTTCAAACATCACACTGACTCCACATATGATCATGGTCATGACTGATTAAGTAACAGGTTAACACATTGAGAAACACAGACAATAATCATCAGTATCACATGATGCCAATCTACAACTCTCATTGTGTAACAGCATGAACACAACCTGTAATCTCACAAAGGTAGTGTTTCTATGAAAACTCAAAATCAATTCCTGCTCTATTTCCATTAATACTTACGTGGCACACAAGAGCCAAATTTTTCTGGGAATTCTGATATCAGATCATCATTGATTCTGTCCTTCATCGGCCCAAGGATTATGACGGGTCTAGCATAATTAACTGAAAGGGAAAACAAAGACATTTTTAAAAGACAACATTGATTGTTTGTGCATAAAAGAAAATCTTATTGAGGTTATGTTCCATGTGGTTTGGGCAGTGGAGCGTTAGTCCTTGTTTGTGTGCAAATATGCATTACAATATGCTACTGTAACACTGCACATGTCTCACAAAATTACCCAGCTAATATATATACAAAAATAAAATACAAACACTTTATTTAGATTACTTTTAAATTAACCTATTCAATGTGGAGAGAATGTAATGAGTCTGCCACCTCACTGCCCACTCTGTTACTTGTGTATCTTATTATTTCTGCTGTATATAACATTTTTCTTATTCATATAAAGCCGTGGTTACAACAGTTCCTCTTTCTGCCAGAGAGAGGGAAGTTCCTCCTGAAGCGAGTCGCTGTATAGAAGGGTGCTTCATTCAGTTGTATATAGTTGTACATGAATTTACAATTTTTCTAATCTGAGTTATGTTCATGAATTGGTTTGGACAGTCTAAATCTGTCCTGCTCAGATGTGCATTAGACATCACATATAAAAATCCATGGAGCAGAGCCACACCGCCAAACTAAAATGCAATAAATGCAACAACAGAAATAGAATAAAAGTAGAAAGGATATTGAACTGTTTTTGTCACTTGACTAGTAAAAAAAGAAAATGGCAATTGTTGTTAGTTATTATGGTGACAACACATGTTTGCGGGCTGTAAAGTGTTGTCATAGCTCGCAGGGAAGAGTGTAGAGATGGATAGCTAGTTAGCTATGTGGTTTGTAATTCTCTGGAGCGGTGGGGAGTGAGGTAGAGGGACAGTTAGACCAAGCACTGCTACTGGCCAGCAGTTCAACTCATCTTCTGTGATCAGTGTGGCATCAAAGCATGGTGGAATTCATTTAGCTAGCATACTAGTTGGCTATTTAGGTAGCAATCTAGTTTTCTAATACCGCCATGCTTGAATGCTTCTCTGGTTACAGAATATGAGCTGTCACTTATCTGTTGATAGCAGTGTTCTTTCCTACATTGTGATAAGAGCGTGTGGATGAAGCATTCCATTGTAAGATTTGACTCATTAGCCTACTCTGGATATCTATGCTTCTTAACGTTATGGATTTTAGTCGGTACTGCAAAACCTCACCTCAGTGAGTCCACGACTTGCTTTAAAGTCAGTTAAGTTTATGAAGTTAGCCGGCTACAACAGTTGAAGTGGCAAAGGTACACATAAAAATGGCTGCCGCTCTGACCATCACACTGGGTTGTGTTTGTTCTACTGATTACATTTGTCTGTCCTGACTGGCTGTGAGAAATGTAAGAGTGAAGCCTATCAATTAGGTTTATATGTTAAGGCAAAGCTTTGATGACACATTTAAGTAACTTACTTTCTTGCCGCATCACAGGTTCATATGAGAGAATGACATCCTCTTGACTCCCTGGTGGGGCACATTGTGAACAATGTTAGTATGTCTTTAGGACAAACACTCATTACTGACATAAACTACGTGCCATATTTAGTTGACTTCCCCGGCGACACAAAAGTGCATAAATACAGCTCATGCTAAATCAATGAATCTCATGGTAAACTGTCAATTCAAAATTACCATATCATTTTCCACAATTTCAATCACTTTCAAACATGTATTGATAATTTGGGCTCAAGTTTAGTATTTCCAGATTCTACGAATTGTCCCACTTCAAGACCTCAAACCTGATACAATATGGCATTACACTTTTTAAATATTTTAAACAGTTACCTGATGTTTTTGTTACATCAATGTACATGCATTTAGCAAACCATTTGAGTTTTGTTTGACGTTCTATCTCAGCTCATGTTGTTGTTACTTTCGATCAAAAAAGTTGATATTAGTTTCCTTAAACTAAAACATTTTTTTTTACTCATCCAGTGATAGGAGCAGAAAGGTCAACATAGCAATAAAACAGGAACCCTTAAAGTATTCAACCTAAACAAGGAAATCCTGAAGTAGCCCTGATTAGTGGGTAAGGGCTCTTGGTTCCTAATGGACTTTTCTACTAAGATCAATATGAAAGTATATTTTTGTATCCAAAATGACTGCAACGTTTACTCCAACACAATACAAAATAACGAACAGATGTCACTGTGGCATGCTCCAAAATTCTGCTTCAAACGAACATGCTCACAATTACAAAAACACTTTATTGGTTTATGCAATTGTCATGCAAGCATGCATCAAACATGATCAACATCTAAGGAAAGGCGTTATTAACGGGGGCTATTGAATTAAAACAAAGTTCAGCATGCCATTAAATGTTTGGGAGGCTCCTGGACACAATAATCAGTCTGGGGGCTCATTAACAGAGTGCAACCTGTAGGACCGGTGCTGCTTCCAGAATATTTGGAACCAACCTGTATCAGCCAGTGTTATATTAAAATAACAAAACAATGAATCCTCTTCTGACTGCATTTAAACAAGTCTCAGTCAAAAGATCAATCCTGGTTCACTAAAAAAGGAGGTATATCTGTAAAAAGTCTTTACATGACTTTATTTCCCATGACCATTATTTAAAAAGATAAGATGAAATGGCAAGTGGCACCATTTACCATAAAACAGACCAGAGAGAGAAGCCAAATGCCCCCTGGACCTTGAGTTTATCTTTTGACAGACGTGACGTCTGTCAAAAGATAAACTCAAGGTCCAGGGGGCATTTGGCACACTGAGAGGCAAGACAATTCCAACAAATGCAGCATGCAACAGGCTGTTGGTAGTGAGGTGTTCGACGTAGATGGAGATGAGGAATCATTCCTGAACCCACTTACTGAATGTTTTTGTCCCATACCCATCATCACCTATCCCCAGGATGTCCTATTTGCCGTCCAAAGAGAGCCAGAACAGAAGAAAGAGAGGAAGGAGGACAGCCGCAACATAAGCAAAGGGTTGGAGGCAGTGAGAGGAAAAAACTGCAGAGCCACAGATCTGTCTCTGTCCAGACACTAAACAACCAGCAGAGGGAGCCAGCTATATGATGAGCACACGAGGGCTGGTTCACACTCAACCTAAATCCTCTCCAAAGAGAAACTGGGTCGTACAGTATCACAATATGGGGACGCGTCACACCAAAGTGAACTGCATTGACTTGGCTTGTCTTCTGCTGACTGATGAGCATCTGAGCCAGAATGTCTCTGACTGTGGTCCAACAGAACGAGACAGAAAACAAAGACAACGTGGAATGATGGAGAGAGGAATACAGCTGTGTGTCCCCTATCAGCCCTACACGTTCCCTACACTGACTCTCTGCATGGAAGCACATGTGTGTCTGTGAGCTTACTTACGGTCTGAATCACTGCCATCCTGCTCACCCTCTTTGTTCTTGTAGAATGGGAACTTTCGTGTAAAGATGAAATTCTTTTTACGTTTATCATTGAATGACTGTGAAGGGAGAGAAAGCATGGGGCAAACAGGAATATCTGTCACGTTCATGCAGACAAAACAACAGCTTGCAGAAAGTGGGACGTCAAGAAGTTTCTTTCGCCTAGATTGTAAGAAGGAAACTTCAAAACTACTCTGATAGTTTATAAAATGTTACATTTTAGGTCTAAGTATATTAAAGTTGTTTAAGATCCTAATTAAATGAATGCTGTGTTCTATTTTAAGTTAGACCACTTTAAACGTTAATCGTTTAATTAGGCAAAAAAGACAAACATGCTGGTTCCAGCTACTAGAATGTGAGGATTAGCTGCTTCTCGGTTTTATATAATTGTAGATGTATAACTTTGTTTTGGACTGCTGATCTGACAAAAGAAGAAGATGTGATGGGCTGTTTTCTGACACAGTTAGATGTATGCCTAAATTATTTGATATACAGTATCTGAATAAATTCTGATACCAAATGGTTTGATTGAATTCCAGATCCACTAGCAAAGACTGATATAAATAAATATATTTTATATAAGTGTACAATATACAATATATATTATTTATCATCTTGTGATTTTATGGTAGCTCATTTAGGTAGCTAAAAAAAACAAAATAACATACATATAAAATATTTTCATTACTGAAAGAAACATTTTCTCAAGCAAGGCTTTTCAGCAGAGGAACTTTTGTCAGATTAATGCTCCTGTTCAGCGTTATATAATTAGTACAGATACTTTACAGAATCTGTCTAACGTTTGCATAAGTTAACAAAAAAACGTATCGGTTTACATCTACAACTGATGTAATAATAGTGTAGGTCCCAGTACTTCTTGATGTGCCACAGTTGCATCAGAGCCATTTAAAATAAATGCAAAGTGAGAAAAAACTGAGATCATGCTATGAGAGAAGTAACATAACTGGGGTTTAGTCATAGAAAAGATTATAATAAGCATACAGACACATGCAGTGATGGAACCAAAAGTAGGAACTCATGAGGATAAGACGTGAAATGATTAATATGCTCATTTAAAGGCAAAATACTGCTGCTGATGTGGAATAGTCACACAGGGCTCCATATGGAGTCATGCTAGAGTGAAGCGACGCCACAAACTTCTTTTTACACCTGCTATGGTGGCTTTAGCTTTAAGTTGTATAAATGAAATATGTGTGAAAAGTAAAATATGTGGTTTATACTTAGAAGAATAAAGTTTACAGGAGCAGGAAATGGAAGTGGAATGTGAAAAACAATGACAGAAAATCCAAATAAGCCCAACTCTTATAGTTCCTGATCTTCTGTATCTTTTACCGGACACTAAAGAGAGGAAATTTTTTGTCATTCCATGATTTTTTAAAATCTGTTTTCTTTGATGTAAATGAAGAAACACATACACATGATTAAACAATTGAATAATTTAAATCTATCAAACTGTTCAGACTAACTTATGCATGGACATCAAAGTGCAGTGAGGACTGCAGGGCCAAAGAACCAACACTTGACAAATGATGGGGCAGTACACAGAGAGCCCTACAGTCACTGTAAATACTTCAAAATGAAGTTACATCTGAGTCCCACTATGAATCATCAACCATCCATGAGCTAATATAAATTGCCCATTACAGCTCTAATAGAGGTGCTTACCCCTTTTGAATCCAGGGAGCCCAGCTTGGCATTGAACTTCACCGTCTTTAGACGCGCTCGCTCTTTCCTCTCCACCCTGCAAAGCAAAAAGCCACGTCGGTGATCAACCACAGAGATGAAATTAAATGACTCAGGCTGACGAAACGCTGAACCACACAACCACTCTGGGTGAGCACAAGTCTCATACACTAGTGTCTTAAAATGTTTTATCTCCTTAGTCATTGCTTCAAACCGTGTTTGTAGAGGAATATCACTACCAACTCAATGAGGTGTTCAATATGTGGTTGGATGTGTGTGCTGGGTTCAAGTTACTGGGATTGGATTTCTATGTCACACCCTAGCAATGGATGATTGCTTTCCTTTTTAAAATCATATTTGTTTTCGTTCCAACAGCACCAGTGGGTGCAGAGGACTCTTGCTGCATTATTTTCTTTATTGAGGAATATCAATAAGTTGGTCTCTTTTGTATCCCGGAGGCACTGTCGTCTCATTGACTAACAACTGTTCCTCTTTTGGGACGATCAATATCTTTCACACAAGTCACAGACAGACTTCTAGAATTTCCTCAACCAGAGTGAGGTTTCTGTCCACTGCTCACCGTCTCTTGGAGGGGATGACACCCATCTCTTCACTGTCCCCTTGTGGGGTGACACGGCGGGCCTGCCACCACTCATCATCTGAGGCGTTGGTGACGTGGAGGATGTCTCCATACCTAAAGCTGAGCCCTTGGCTGGGGAGGCCGCTGTCCTTTGACTTCTCGTAGTCAAACAGTGCTCTGTTCAGTGGAAGATATCAGGATTATCAGGATTAGTAAAGCAAAAGATTCCACCATGTGAGGCCTTTGTAATTGGGTGGTGAGAGACTAGAAGCACTGCGTTACCAGGTCAGAGAGAATAGTGAATGTTGGTCCATGGGGGATCGCTATATTAAGAAATGTTCTTCTTTTTCAGTCACGGGTCTCAAACCTGGCTTTGACATGTATGTGTGCGCTCAATTATTACATTAACTCACATTTCCTCAAACATCTGTATGAAAAGTAAACAGCCCAACCCAACGCAAGAACTGTACTCATGTAATATTGCCTGGAATGAATCAGTGCAGAAGTCACAGAATAAATTCGGGGCATGGAACGGAGAGCTTTTTCATCTGAATTTAGCCTGAACATCCCAAACAAGGATCAAATCCGAAAAAGACCAACCTGACATAGAGCGATCTCTTTTGATTGGTTCGCAGGGATCCTGACCCAGAGCTCATGCTGTGGTTCATCATCTGTTCTCGCAGGTCGTGGATTTTGGCCTCAAAACGTCCGTACTCTGCAAGACAAGATTAGAGGACAGCCCATATTGAGACTGAGAGTGATACCTGTTGGGGGAAACGTCTTGATTATTCTCTGTTCAGTGAAGTTAAAGGAGGGAAGTGTGCTTAAAAGGTGATATTGTATTTCACTTTTATTGTGAGATTATCACAGTGCACAGGATGCCATCATTTAAGTACATGGATATATACAGTAGATATACATCTTTAGTCCTATATTTAAGTTTTTGCTATTTCTTTAAACATAAACCTCTTAAAATATTATGTCTAAGTTGGTGACAAGTCGTTTGCTAGAAATATGTAACCAATGCTCTAGTGAGGACATCTAGTGTCAGCGTCTAGATTATATTTCCTCCAGTCATGTAGCAAAATATGTCAAACTGTCTGCAATGGACAGCTTTTTGACATGGATTTATTCTAATAATCTTGGGACCTGCAAGTGGCTACAAGCCAGACTTGACTGTGACATAAACTGATATTCAGACAAAAATTATAGAATAAACCTGAGCATATTAAGGTAATAGATAGATGAGAGAATAAATGTAAAACACATATCTGAGGTAATCCTTTGTGTTTTGCTACGACATTAATCTGGAAATCCATTTATTTTGTTTACACCGATGCACCAGTGTTTCCAGTCACTGACGTCTGGAGACATGAACTGAACTGCTCTTAGCAAAGTAAACCAGGATGTCAGGACGTGGAAAGCCGTCACACCGTTGACAAGTATGCTTCCCCTGATAGTGCTGTTACTGTGAGGATAAAAAGCTGATATCTTGAGGCATTGCTGGCTAATCTGTCACAAAGATCAAGCACTTAAAATGCTTGACATGTTCTTTCGTGAAAACAACCCAACACAGTGTGCATTTTAAAAATCAGGGAGCGTTAAAAGATTATGTGTAAATAGAGCTGAAAATACTACAACATTGTTTTCTTGTTTTTTTTGTCAGTGTTATCCAAGAAAACTCGCTATGATTGTCTGCAGGCTGCCACACTTGCATCAAAGTCTTCCATGCTTCCTCTCTGATGTGCTTCTTCACCATCCCACCTCTAGGAGGCTGAAATGAGGAGATCTCATTTCATACCTGGATAATCATCTACAACACGATCCAACTTTATGAACTAATATTTCCAAAAATCTTTAAACTTTAAACAAATCTTCCTCCCACCCATCTTATTCTAAAAAAAGTCTCACATACCTGTCTGCATGTTCACTGTGATGTTATATCCTCTACTGCTCTTATAGTTGACTCCCCTTATGCTCATTTTGTCTGGTCTCTACACACAGTCCATTCCTATGACTCCATAGTGCAGCTCTGAGTAAAGAGACATGGACACCCTCTCCCTCTCTCTCTCTCTCCTGTGGCCCCTCATAAGCAGTGCAGGGGCGGAGTCAAGCGCCAACGGACGCACCAAACAAGACCACTTGTCTGCTTTATCAGTCGTCACATATATCTGATCTCGCACTAACTGTTTAATCTGGAGCTGAGAAACATGAACAAGTTCCTATTTTCCCAATGATACAAGGAGTTTATTTTCAGGTTACAGATGGCCATTGACTTTGACAGCTGAAGCCACTTTAGCCTGAACTTCACACATACACACATCCCCAAGAGTGTACAGTATATGTGTGTGTGTTATATACTCTAATCCTATGCTAACTCAACTCATTACTTATCAACTGGACTGAACTGATGTCCTTGTAAACCTGCCTGTTTGCCTTTAGCTAATCCCATCTATATTTAAGGAACTGCACATTCTCTACATCTCATATCACTTGTCAAAGTGAATCTGCTTTGGCTCTTTTGAGAATGGTTATGTGTGTCAACTACACTGTAGATCTTTCAAGATACCAAAGTGTTAGTAGTCTTTTGTTAAAGATGAGTGAATATCCAGAATCATCACCCTGTAGTTATCACTGCACTCCATCTCACACACAATATATGCATCTATTTGTCAAAGACAAAGGTATATGAAAATATATTTTTTATATTGTTATGCAATATAACGAGCCAATAAAGAAACATGACTCGAACCCCTCTCAAGCACCTGTACTTTACGGATTTCAGAGTTTCTGGTGGACTATTGTTTTGTTTTGTTTTTCATGTGTTTGTTGTGTTACAAATGGGCTTCAACTGCATTTTGGTTTGAATCCCATGTTGCATATTGACAATAAATTATCCTTATATCCTTGTATCCTTGAATATAGCACCCTGCTGACATTTACCACTAGTGATGCTTTACAAAGGAAGACACATTGCACATAAAACTGTTCCCTTGGTACTATTCAAATGTTACTATTTAGCATTGCATACAGAATAGTTTTAGATTCATTTGAGGTTGAGGTTATGAGATATTCAGTGCTGACCTCTCTGCCTCCCTAAGACAATAGAGGTGAATGGGGTTTCATTTTTTGGGTTCACATCAATGACATTTGTTAACAAAACAAACAGCAATGCCTCTTTCCAGAGACAGCGTCAATGTTACTATGGATCACTGTTGACTGTAACTATTATCTAAGCTATGTAATGACAGAAATACTTCATTGAGCCTTTAAACTGATCTGTGTCTGCATGTACTGTTAAAAGCCACCTCAAAGCACAGTATACTTAAAAAGAGGATATTATCTTATTTAAATCTTTAAGGGGAAGAAGAAAGGACAGTGTTTGAGGGGTTACGACCTGGGAGCACAGGGACAAACCGTAAAGTGAAGAGGGTTTAAAAAGTGCATGTGCAGTGCAGGTTGGGAGAGGAAAGGGTCAGGTGTGCTCATGGTTCAAAGGCTTGGTGAGGAGGAGTGACTGTCTGTGATCATATTCACTCTGTGGTGAATGATGCTAAAGCTCAGAGCAGCCACAGGTGCCAACGGCACGAACCTGGTGCAGGAGTGCGGGCCCGTCGCGGTGAGCATAAAGCAAGTTCTGATGGGTGAAAAGAGAAAGCAGTTGTTAGTCCCAGAGATGTTTGGAGCCCTGTTAGACATGGCACCTCTTACGGGAAGAAGACAACGAGCTGGATAAGTGAGAGGGGAGCATTCCATGGAGTTTATTTTGGAGTCATCTCTACACTAAGACTCTTGATTACAGAATGATTCTACTGATCATGGCCACACTACTGAAGAGTCTCCTATGGGACGGAGCAAAGTCAGTCTGAGCTTCTTGGTCTTCTAGGTCATGTTTGAGAAGCAAAACCAATCTAAGACCAAGACAAGTCTCCTGAGGCTGTTGTTGGCAACACTTTTGGCTCAGATCTGGGTAAAATGGTCTGGACAGTTTGTGAGTTTGGCACCTCTGAGACATGAGAAGTCTCTAACCATGAGTCACTGCCTCTACAGCCCTCCAGCAGATACTGCTGCTGTTGACCTTAATGAGAGGAGGCATGCCACCAGTCAAAGCTGTCTGATCCACTACACGTTAACTTACAAAAGGTTGGCAGACAGTCTGGTAGATTTAAATTTGCATGAACATGCCCTCCATAGGTTATTTACATTTACATGCTGCTGCTACAGGACCAAAAATACCACTTATCATTTTAAGACAAGTAGAATGTTGTTTGTTGAATCAGATTATATGATTACATTCTTCTCTGAACTCTTCGCAGAAACTTTATGTCAGTAAGGAAATTCAAATGATTCAACATTTCTTGTCTTTGGACTTTGAAAAGGCCAAGGACTGGATCATTTCAGAAAAAATAAATTTATTGTATTTAAAGATAGAGATAGCAAGGTCACGTAATTGTCATTATACTGTCACTCAATAAAAACTGATTCCCATTGCCATCATCTAACAAACTTGGGGAATGCACAGAGCCAGGCTTAAACCCACATCTCTTTTCCTATTTCCCAGACATGTGATGATCATGATGTGAACACTTTGTACACAACTTTGTGTAAAACCAAAACAGCCCATGGACACTTTCACTGAGACTCTGAGGTGCAGATTGGTGAAGTGACACAACATGGAAGCAGAGCTGCCTGAAAGCCCAATTAAATCCTTAAACACTGCCTCTTATTCATCTTTTAACATAAAATCCACATTAAGCTTGGTTTTCCTGCAAATTTAAGAGAGGCAGAATCTTAAGGGTACAGTGTGTAGGAATCACATTAAAGGGTCTTGTATTATTCATCTTTTGTCCTAGATTTGTGGATGGGCTGTTTCTAACAAATCACCCTGATTTGTTAGAAACAGATGGTTAACATTGTGAAACGGTGGGGCGTAACGTTGTAACACTTGGTTAACATTGTGAAACGGTGGGGGTAACACTTGGTTAAAACGGTGGGGTTGTAACACTTGGTTAACATTGTGAAACGGTGGGGGGTAACGTTGTAACACTTGGTTAACATTGTGAAACGGTGGGGCGTAACGTTGTAACACTTGGTTAACATTGTGAAACGGTGGCGGTTCACCCTGTAACCACTTGTTTAACGTTGTGAAATGGTGGTGGTTAATGTTTTACCACGTGGTTAATGTTGCGAAACAGAGGTGGTTAACGTTGTAACACATGGTAAACATTGTAAAATGGTGGCGGTTAGCATTGTGAAACGTGGTTAACGCTGTGAAACAAAGCAGTTACTGCTGTAACCAGTGGTTATAATTACAAAACGGTGGTGGTTAACGTTGTAACACATGGTTAGAGTTGTGAAAAGGTGGTGGTTAATGTTAATGTTGTGGTTAGGTTAAGGTAACAAAATCACTTGCTAGGGTTAGAAAAAGAATGATCTGAATTGAAATAATTGCGCTTGTAACATAATGTAACGTAAACTATGGACATAATGTCATTTGACTTCGTAGCTTAGCGTCTTGTGTTTGTTCACCACAACTCCCTCACACCCTTACCGGACTTTCTTGCTCTTTATACATTTTCATAGCGTCTGCCATTGATGCTGATTGGTTAACATTGGAGTTGGTAGAAAGCCTGGTGCATCCTATAGAGATAATAAAGACTGCCTTGTGTGTCGGTTTCGGACGTAGAGGGCCAAGGCCGAAGCGTTGGTACTTAATGTGCTGGGGGGGAGACCAGGTGGAACCCAAAAAAATGTGGTCAATGTTTGTCCCTTCGTCTTTTTTTGCTTTGAATTATTCTTACGCAGTCTTCACCATATTTGAACAGATACTTATGGGGGATGCTTTATTGGGACTGTAATTGTATGATAGTGATGTGTGAATTAAGTTAGCAATGGAAGGTGAGCCTTCACTTGGCCTGATTCTAATCAGATCACTCATTGTCCTGTGTCTGTTCCTGTGTTTATGCTGACTCACCTTCTGGTCTGTACTGGGCAATGATGGTGACCACCTGTCCAGCTCCCTTCAGGGCTGCTGCTGCTTGTTCATGTGTGGCTCCTCGTAGGTCAATGCCATTTACCTGTGTTAGCAACAAGGAACATTCACAGGATTAGTTGGGTGGAATTTCTGTTCTATTGGACTCAGACACTACAATGACCTGTAGCACAAATGAAGACAGCTTAACTTTATACCACACCAGTGCAAATACATGGTTACCTCCAAAGGAACAACATTTTACTGTAGGTACATGTTTCTTTCTTTTTAAAATTCAATTTGAGCCTGTGTCTCGTAGCTGACAGTGCTAAAAGCGCTAACAGTACAAATTACTGCAAATTTGCCGAAAGAGCCTCCAGGGTTTACCTGTTGGGAAACCAGAGGGTAGGTACTGCGGCTGTTTCCAGAAATATGCAAACAAATATCAAAACTTTGAGGGTACAGTTTTGAAGAGATGTGATGCACCGATGACAGGAAAGCACATTTTAACACGTTTATCTCTGACACACCTCTCACTTCACAGTCGGTGTGCTGTCCTTCAGTGTTCTTCAGGGCAACTCAACAGTGGCAACAGAACAAATAGACCTAGCTGAAAGTGCAAAGGGAGTCACATTGTATATGAACATAGTGTGTGTAGAGATAGAAGAGTGTATGGTCTATAGGTGGGGAGAGACAAAGGAAGTTATTGTTACACTTCAAAACAAGGCCGCTGTTACCAGCTGTGACGCTGGTGATGTGTTCACCTAGTGAGTCTGTGTGTGTCATCATGGCAAAATGTGTGAACTACCACAGAGGAGGGTTGGAGTACTTTGCAAGCTGTTTATATGTCTGTCTGTCTGTCTGTGGACAGACTTCGTCACCACGATAGTGTCACAACCGTGCAAGATGAAGTTGCAAACTTAACATGTGCGTAGTTGAGATCAAAATGAAGGCTGAGTCCGAAGATGGGTGTGGTCCGAGCCAGGATGATGGAATTTGAGGGATAGGAAGTTGGGAAGGGACCCCCACTGGCCCCCCACCATATGCCCCTGGCCTGATTTGGTGTTGTGGCTGGTGTGTTCCCATTACAAGATGGTCTGTAGTGTCTGTCTGCTTTGATCAAGGAAGGCCGAGATGCTGATTGGACACAAATGACCATCCAGACAGTGCCATGTTGATTTAACAGGGTTCAGGCTAATCAATACCATAACACTACAATGCAATGAGACAGTGTAATTTGTTGCACAGTGTGGCATTAGAGTGGGAGGAAAACTAGTGGCAGAACAGTCACTTCCTCACAGCTACAGTCCACTGTGTGGTCTGCTCATCATCTCAGTTAGATCGTACATACGTTCACTTTATAAGCAGTTACCTGGCGGTTGTAAATACTAGGACTTCTTTATAAAACCTAGGATTGTTAAGCAGTTGATGCTGACTGAATCAAGTGATCGTTATGCCACAGTGTCAACACACAAAAGTGTTATTGCCCACAAATGCAACTTAAGTGTTATCATCTCGTCAGTTACCATGATCAGGTAGAATGTCACCACATCCTTCTACAGTATATCTTGTTAAACTCGCAGGTGTTTCTGAGAGGGGCCGTGAGGCCTTATGGTTCCGGGTTCACAGGAGAGCGTTGAAATACGTAGTGTCAAGAACAACCGTGTATTTATACAACCAGTCCTTTTAGTTTACATAACCTTGTATATTACAGGAAGCATTGGTTTAGCAAAATTTAAGCCATACCCACATTCATTTCATAAATTAACAGGCCAACATCTGCTATTCTACTGTTTGTTTGGGTTATTGGATGAAAGCCCAACTAAAAGATAACTATAGTGATGTTTAAAGCTAATAAGATACAATACATTGGTTCTGAATAGGAAACCCAGGAATACAATCCAACTTCTGGAGCTATAACCACACCATTTAACAAGATCAGTATGAAATAAAGATTGTAGGACCTACAGTAAATCAGACACACTACACATGGTAATATTGGAGAAATACTGCAGGGATGAGAAAAAAGATCAGGTTGTTCGTGTCTTGCCTTAAAAATGAATCTAGGCCAGTAGGACTATTACACTCTATAAATATGCTGGGAACACACAGGTTTAACCCTTTAAAAGTAGATCTGTGCTAGCATTGTTAAGTCAAGTTAATGTCTTTTTGTGATTTTTATCAGGTAAAAGGTGAGCTGATTGCTTACAATTGTTTGCAAGCAGCTTGTATTCTGAGTTAAGAAAGGCTGTTCTAATCATTTTCAATCAATAGGCCACACATTACTACTGTATAACACATGATCCCAAACTCCAAATCCAGATAGTGACTTATCAGTAAATGATCCAGGACTTATGATCCCAATACCTTTGGAATGTCTTGCAACATGGCTGTGTGTCTTGAATCTACTCACCGATAAGATCTGGTCGCCTCGCCTCAGCTCTCCGCTCAGGTCGGCGGGCCCTCCTGCCAGGATAAAGGAGACAAAGATGCCCTCTCCGTCTTCGCCCCCCACGATGTTGAAGCCCAGACCTGTGGATCCTTTGTGGAGCACCACCTTCCTGGGTTCCCTGTACAGACAGTTCAGATAGTACATCAGCTCTGGGGAGTCGTTGTGTTTCAGCATCTTGGGCTCAGGGCGGCGGAGGACAGAGAGCTGGACAACAAACGCGAGGTATGTCGACCAAAGCCTCAGTGATGCTTTGCTCAGGCAACGGAGCTCAAAGACTGCCGGAGCTCCACGGGGGGATGGTGCTCTACTTAGGATCACTTGTCCCCAATTCAGTTGTGACAGAAAAGGAACCTCGTCACATGCTCACACACTGGTTTGACTTATCCCTCTTTCTCTCACACACACATGCACACACACAAGGATTTATGCATGGGATGTCTACAGATATAAACTGAAGGACACCAGAACCTAAAGGGCTGAATTAGCATTTTCATGGAACTGACCCAATCACTTTAGGCCATAGACTCCCATTTTAAGAAGATGTGGTTCAAGGCAGCCCATACAGCTGATGATATGATTGGGTTCATGTTGTTGATAGTGATGATGATGATGATGTCTTTGTTGACATATATGCTGCCGACGTCGACAGTTGTGTTATGATGGCAGAGAAGTTGATCCCTTATTCAACATGTCAGGTCTGTATTTGTATTTATATGGTCATACTCTCAAATCTGTCTGACTTGAATTTATTTTTCAGATGTTATTGTGCTGTGTAAAACTGTGCTTTTTAACATTGTGGAAGTGTGAGTCAGACACCAGTATCTACTGTTGTTGGACTTCTAGCCCACTTCAGGAGCCCTCTCCTTCCTATTTTTCTACTGTCTAGCTATGTTTTTCATGTATTGTTATTTTCCTTGCTGTAAAACCAGTTGCCCTCCAGGGACAAAAATAAAGTTGAAAGTTTATATAAAAATACATGTATTGTTAAGCACTTAATTAGTCCCTCTAGTGCTCACAGAGAGACAGGGCAGAGTGAAACCTATTGTCTGAAGACAGTAGCTATTCGCCTGGGTTGTCAAAGAGGAATGATATGTAGAACAATAAATAGCACTGAAATCAAACTATTTCATCATGAATGAATGTCATCATGAACGTTAGCAGCATACTGCCACCTGCTGGTGAACACATAAACTACAGGAGCATGAAAAAGCAAAGCATCATTGTGCACTGTGGGCCTTTTCCTGATTATTTGATTTTTTTTCTTCTTGTTCTTCAGCAGAACCAACTATGCGTCCTCTGTGGCTCTCAGCATGTTTCAGTACCCCATTCAGTGTCCGTCCCAGTCAAAAAAGCTGGCCTCCTATTAAGCATTGTTTCAAGACACATCAGTTTCTGGATTTGACTGAAACTTGGTGGTCATAACTTAACCAAAGAGCCACACCACATACTGCTTTATGCTAAACTGTAACACATTTCTGTTTGTAAGAGCATCCTCTCTATGAATTCTAACCTTGAAAATAGGCAGAGTAGATTAAGTCACAACCAAAATCTTGCTGATGTTATTAGAGCTGCAAGGTTCACATGAGACACTGAATCAACCCCCTACGGTAAATGCTTGATTAATCATGGGACATTATTATCTAATAGGTTACATTAAGTTATTGACATTTGAAAAACAGCAGTTAACTCATCTTGTCCCTGACATTTCATAGTCTGAAACATATCTCAGTACTGTAGCAGAGACACCTTAATTTATGAAGATTGCTCTTCTAAGTCAGACTGGATGACACCAGGATGAGGGTATCGATTCAATCAGGTTCTTTTGCATAGAAAATGTTAAACTGAGCTCTCGTATTTGTAAGGAATAGGGTTGTGAGGAACACAGCAGGGTGCAACAAATAGGAGTTACTGAGAAGTTTCTCAAATCTAAAATGAATCAGTAGAGCTATTGCGTCTCTATGATGGGACCAACTCTCTTGAGACATAAGCTGTTTGTCACAAGCTCTCCACAGAGAGCAGAACATCTACTACTGCTTCGATCACTTTTTATTAGTTTGGAGGGTCAAATTACTTTTACTTATATTATCATTATTAATGTAGAGCAAATTACAAACTTGTTATATACTCTCTTCCTCAAATGGCTTTTTAAACATTATCCTTTGACTCTCTGTTCTGATAAGGCATGACTCCAGTGTCTGTCTTCTATTAAGTAATAGTAAGTCGTATGTAGCCACAGTATTTATAAAATCTAACGGTCCTTGTTTCAAATGGAAAATGACAGAGGAATTTAAAAAGTAAAGAAATTCATATTCTCCAACAGCAGCATTGTTGCCTTTCAGCAGCATGTGGCAAACAGGCAGATGATTGGTTCCTTGGATTGGTAAAGTCATCTGTCAGACAGTTACACTGGCATACAACTGTTCAGTGGGCAGAGGATTCACATTCACACCAGATGGGGAAAACATTCTACCATGAGATTAAAAGTGAAATGACCCTGCATTACATGGTACATACATTCTGTACTTCTACTACTACTGCTACTACTTCACCAGTAAAAAGTATGTTTTGTGTCATTGATACAAGCAGAGCAGTAACAAATAAGTGTGGACATGAACAGCAACATGGCCCAATACTAACACAGCATCTCATCTGTCATATGATCTGTTAAGAGATCTACTGGTGTGACAGGTCGTCAGAGAAATTTACTCAAGTAATTTGCTAATGAACAATTTTGAGGTACTTGTACTTTTCATTCGATGCTACTTTATACTTCTTCTCCACTACGATTCAAAATGCATTTTTGCCTTTATTTGATCGTTTTAGTTACTTTGCAGATTCAGATATTAACACAAAATGTAATTAACAAATAAACTATAATGTCATATTATAGGTTAAGGTAAAATTAGATGTTTTCTCATGGGGGGAAATTTACAAACTACCAAGCAGTTTATTAAGTCATTAAAATGAGCTCCACCTTTACCAGCTGCAACATTAATTATAATTCAATAATATACTAAACAGTATTCTGAAATGGACCCTTTTTGTGCTTTCACTTAAGTTAAGTATTAAACGAACGTACTTGTTACAGAGTCTTTATACAGTCTAGTGCTACTGATTACTTCTTCCATCACTTTCCATAACATTGTTTAGGTGATAAGCTAAGAGGCTCCTGCTTAATCAGAGCTCTGAAGAGAGAGGAAAGAGAAGGGAGGAAGAGCATGCTAGCTTGAGAAAACAACACTGAAGTGTTGTTCATGAAGGAGCAAGTGAGCTCATGGGAGAAAACCAGGAGGTTATAAAGGACCATATGGTATCATGGCATGCCATTCATATGGAGGGATGAGACATAGGGGTGGAGGGCAGAGAGGTGGTGGTGGTGGAAAGTACCTGGTGAAGTCCGAGTCAGGGAACAGGCTTAAGTGATATAGGAGGGGGACGGAGTGGAGGAGGCTTTTGTCGCACTCCACTGGGGAATAGTGTCGGGGGGAGGGTGCTTTGTCACATATTTTGTTCACAGTGCTGTAAACTGGCTCAGGAGGCCTACAGTGGAGTGAGAGACAAGAGCAGAGAGGTTAGTGTGAAGAGACGAAGGCGGGGGCGAAGGGTCTGGGATAAACGCAGATGATGGAGACACACAGATGAAAGACAGGAAGAATAATAGAAATAAAGCAGCATGAGACGCAGTAGAGAGAGTAGGAAGAAGTACTGCTACATGGTGTAAATGGTTCTTGGTTGTTGCTGATCAAAACACTGAAGTCAGAGAGAGCACGCTTTACATGTTGAAAAGAAAAGATACTTGATCTAACTCGTTTCCTGGCAGCTACACTAATATTATGGCTAAAACTAATGATTACTTTCATTATCCCGGGAACTGTTGGAATCATTTTAGATCAATTGATTAATCGTTCAGCCAGTAAAATATCAATAATGATTGGAAATTCTCAGGGCGATATCCCACAGTCAACAGTGATGTCATCAATAAGCTTTTTATGTGACCAACAGTCTAAACCCCAAAGAGATTAAGTTTACTGTGAAAAGAACAGAAAAGATGGAACCGGAGAATGTTCTGCACTCTTTGCTTGATTAATGACTTCAATGAATAATAAACTATAAAAATTGTTGAATTCATGTTCTGGCATTGTTGATCTGACTAATCAATGACTGTTTAGTTTTTTTTTACTTTATTGCAGGAGTGCAGGAGTATTTTGCTTACATATGATGTTCTTATAGCATTCCTAGAATGTGTATGTATTTAATAGTGAATGTGGTACTTTAGTGGACATTATCCATTAAACTATGTGGTGGTGGTATTAATGTAATTTGATATCTAAGAGCTTAAATGATTTATAGTTTAAAGGAATTTAATTTCTGTTATAAAAATGTAGTCAGCAAACTCATCTAGACTTTTAAAAAGTTGTGTACTAATATCTACAGGTTTAAATCATTATAGTCTTAGTCATAAAGTCAGTGAAGTGACTCACAAAGCAATACATCTCTTAAGTTTGCTATTGTTAGCCATCATTAGCTAGTAGTAAGACTGTAGCTGAAATACTCCTGAGTGTGTTGGATTGAGTAACAGTGTTTAATTGCTTATCAATTCAACATTTTGTTGACAGAGACAGATTGTGTTATTTCTTGGGATGTCATAAGCATAAAGTGTGGAGCTGCTCCATAGACAATGAATGGAAGACTGATTTGTGTCGTCTTTGTTTCTTTAGCGCCCAAATTAGTTTTATTCTATAGGTGTACTCAGTGGTGAAACCGAAAATTGGCTAACCGGGACATTAGTTTTGCACTGGTTCCCTTGAAAAAAAAGCCAATGGGACTTTTTATTGGATTTTGGATTATTGCAGAAAACAAGCTCTGTGTCAAACACAAGTTTATGATATTTGCATCAAACAAACACAGGACTTTCAACCAGGAGATCGTTGTTTGTAACGTTGACTTATTTTGTCCATTTATTTTAGGAACCGTAGTCCGTTAGTATCATCGTGTCAGACAATAGTCACGTGACTCATTAGTCACGTCCCATCAATCCTTAGTCATGTGACTTGTTAGTATTGTTCTGTGAGTGACCTGATTCTCTAGTGACATGAGTGGTTTGTCACTCAAGTGGTCAGGTGAGTCGTTAGTCAGTGAAGTTAACAGCTAACACAATCGTTTCCAAAACCTAGATAAATTATTTTGTTGCCTAAACATAACTTCTTATGAAACGTAAAGTGTATTTTAAAGGACACAATGCATGAAATTTTGGCAGAACGTCACGACACGTTAAAAACTAAAGCTAGAAATATAACTAGTGCGTCGATATCAGATGCCAAGGGGCACTGACCTAGCGATGGTATTTGAAGAGTTGAGACTGAGAATGTGTTGGTACATCAGACATCTTAAACTATTGACTTGAGACAAGGGAACCGGAAGAGCAAAAATGCAGACTCATTTTCTGTTTTTGGACACATTCTTGCACTACTGTATAACATGTATGAATTGTGAAAATGGTCTAAGCTTAGGTAGAAACATTCAAAAGTACTTCAGAATTTATACATAACATATAGTCAAGCATCCAATTCATACTGTAAAGGGGCTCATGCTTAAAAAAAGTGTAATGATGGAATTTCTATTTCCAACAACTTGTTGCGTTAAAAAACACATGCGATGAGGAACATGCAGAGCCATGCAGTAGGTGACAGAGACGCTGATATCTCACCTCAACTGGAAGTGCTGGGAATCAAACCTGTGACCCTCCCCGTCATCTAACGAGGGATTTCTAATGGGATGGAAAAAGTCGACTTTTCATAACCAACCATTGATCACCATCTTTTATCATGAAATGCTGTATTCTTGCCATTTGAATTCACACTGTTGATTTTCTCACACATTAAGACACCGATGAAACACACACTTGGTGGCTTGCTGGATCGAACAAAACGTAAATCTTTTGCTACGTTTACACCGAGCGTCCCCACTAGGCCGGAGTTTTATGGCACCGAAAACGGAGGAGTTTGAAAAAGCAGGGTTTCCCTCATAGTGTGGATGGCGGAAACTTAGAAGTTTGGAAACGATAACGTAGGAACCAATTATTATGTAGAGCACAGCAGATTTAGAGATTACAGATTTATGTTGTATACAGTAAAAACGCTAGTACTACACAGTAACAACAACAGTACTATACAATGTAATTTTAACTGTAACCTTTCTGCAAAAATGTAGCTGCATTTAACAATCCCCTCCTGGCTGTTATTATGTTTGTAAACAACAATATGATCACACCATTTTATTTGAAGTAAAAGTTTTGCTTCCTGGATTAATATTCGTCCTATGCAGTGATGTTGCCTCCTGAGTCATTATCTGCTTTATTATAACACAGTTATAGTTGTAAATCAGTGTCTTATTTTCCTCATCCTGTCTCATCAGGTTTTGAAACAAATGAACCAGGTTCCAGTCCCTCCTACATGCATGGTTCACCATCCTGACCTCGATCCAAACTCTTTGAATCCATACAACCTTCAGATTACCCACAACATATACAGAGCTGACTATGGACGTTTGAGGCGTAGTATAGAAGAGGAGTAAGTTGTTATTACATATAATGAAATCTGTTTAAACTACATCTAAACACAATTGTTTCATTATAACACAAGATCATAAGAACTAATGAAGGAATGAGAATTGTTTATTTTCCTCCAAATTACTTTATTTATTTTCAAATACAATCTTTTTTAAATAAAAAAGAAACATTTGTTAATACTGTAATACTGTATAGATCGTTTTTAGCTGCAACGGTAATGATGTGTGATCCTCTCCATACAGGCGATACCGGCCTCTCGACTACCGTGGCTTTGTCAGCTGGTGATATTTAGGACGACACATGAGGCTTGCCATCCCGTCATGTGTTGTATTTCAGAAACGCAGGGAGTTTCCTGATCCGGCTGGTCAGAATGTTGGCTTCAGGCTGCTCCTTGACAGAAGAGGGACACATGGCGGGCAACACCTTCTCCTCTGTGGGTCTCTCACACTGGGACGACAAACACGAGCCTCATCAGTTCATCCACGTTCTCTGTAAAAACATAGGATTTAAATAGTCTTTTTATTGTTTTAAACTAAGTATGCTTCCTTCCTTATTTATATTTTAAAGGTATTTCACGCTTTATGTTCATTGTATTATGTTTGTTATAAAAAATAAATATTATTTTACAACCTACTGTATGTAGGGTCTGTTTTAACTGGCTTTGCTATTCATTAACCCTTCGTTGACTATGGGAACAAGACCTTATAGACAGATGTTCCTGCAGATGTTGTTGCTTGCTCACGGTCCTCATTTTCATAATACTAAATGAAAAGTCACAACCTACAATAAAAGAATGCTCTAACATCATAACAAAGTCAAAGGTTTACAAGAATGTCAGTCCGAAATATGAAATTCTGGAGTTTTCATGAAACTGTCAAGCTCTGTATTCCCCATAGTCCACATAAGAGTATTCCATGTTAGCAAATACTATATCTAAAAATGAAACACAAAAGCACATTAAATGTATAACATACCTTAGCTTCTCAGGTGAGTATCCCTCAGAGTTCCCCCAGACAGCTGAGTGCCAACAGATACCATCATTTGAGAAGTCTGTGTGCCCTCTGAGACTGTTTGTGGACGGTCTGTTCTCGGTACCGGGTCCTTCTGTGATGTACTCTAAAAGACAGAGACAAATTTATTCTTTAAAACAAATTTGCATCAGATGAAACAGTCAACACCTATCAAGCTAAACAGTCATATCCCGTGAAAAATTAGCAGACAACAAATATGCATGTAAGCACATGCACAAGGACTCACAATATTATTTTATGACACCAATACAGCCCGGCTGTCTAGCTATGAGCAAAATTTACATTGTTCATCTTATGCTGGGATGTGTCTAGTTGACCTATTGTTGGCAGTTTAATGAAAGGAGCCCAGAGGCTCAGAGCAGAAACAGCAGGGTAACAGTCATGAAAATAGCTTCAAAGTCAGCCAAACCAAAGTGGACAGTGGCAGTAACATTACAGCTTGTAATCACAGACCTATCTCCTCACTTGAACACTATTCACGATGGACATATTCAGTCCACATTCTACACAGTGTTAGCAGTGGGGCTAAGGCTGATTAGCAAAGCCGTTAGATCACAATAACGTTAGCCGCCAACGTTAGCTGAGGCTACAGCTGAGCCCTGTGTTAATATACACAAATACATTTGTTGTGTTAAACATTAATCATCCACAAATAATAAATCTACTTACAGGTTGTGATCCTGAACCGCTATCATCTTTCAGCAGTAAGCGTTTCGAAAATCCAGCCATGAACTGTTTCCAGTTTTGAAAGTTGTCCTCGGTAAAATGCATTGAAAAATGAAGTTTAGCCACTTATTCTTCAAGTCATCTTCCTTTCGGGGTTCATACAAAGAACATTTCCTTTCTCAGAGCAGAACACAGCGTCTTCTCTACATGACGGCAGCTAAAAAAACTTCCTCCTGAGCTCCAGCTCCGTCTCTCTCTGTAGCTTTGGTTGAGGGCGGGCCCAAACCAGTGGAGGTTTATGCAAATTATTTCTGTAACATTATGACCTCATAAAGTTACGGAAGTGAAGGAGAGAATTCAATGGAGCCGTTTCAGGCAGCTCAGGAGCAGTGATTCTGAGGGGGAGGGTAACTCCTTTTAGGCCTGGACTTCAGGTTTTACACTCTACGGACCTTTTACATGTCAAAGAAAATATATAACACACTAAAGGAGAGGGAAAAAGTGGAAATGCATAATAGGGCCACTTTAAACAGTAGTATAATACTGTCTAATAAAACAGTCGTATTATCTATAACTAAGCAACCAATGTACTCCCTGTTTACACCGGCATCTTCATGCTCAATGTACGTGAATAGTCATGTGATATTTGTTTTCAGGGGAGCTAGCCTGGACGGAAATCATTTCGAAAACGATGCTGAAATGCACGTGTGGACGGAGATTGTTTTCGTTTTAAAACACCGTCTTTAAACAAAAACGTATCAGTGTGGATGTAGCCTCAGTGAACACTCAGTGAGTGCATGTCTGCTGCTTGTGAACCGATGTGGATTCACAAGTGTTAACTAGAGCATGCAGTACAGTATGTGAATTTGGAAAGGACTCATTTGTGCACAATGTGTGTGTATGTGTAGTCTGTTAATGTGAGGCTGGTAGTCACGGCCACACAATCACACATGTGCACACACACACACACAGTGATTGCATGGACTAGACTTGTGATGTCACTGTTTGGTCAGCAACACCTCCACCTCCACACTTCTCTCTTACTCATCCTCCTCCTGCCTTCTCTCTCTCTGTGACCAACTGTTGTCTGTTTGAACATGAAAACACTGTCACCAAGAAACTCAAGAAGGAAATGTAAACCATCTGGTATCATCATAATAATAGCTACACTAAATCACACACTACGGTCCTTCCTAAAACGTAGGCATCTCCAGAAAGAAATGGAACGTATGAAGTCTAAAATAGAGAGCAGAAGAGAGTTTGGGTGGGTTTACCGTCCACTGCATCCGATGAGATGAGCTGCCCTTCAGGCAAGGGCTTCACTAATCAGATCTCACAAAGACTGACCGACATGGCAGCGCTTTCAAAGAAACATGAGTGTGTGAATGTCGTAGGCGTCCAAACAAAACCAGGTCCCTTCATGTGGTCACACGTTCTTTTCCTCCAGAAAACAGAGAGCAATGACAAGAGAGGAGGGTGAACACTGAGTCTCAATAAGACCCACTGGTGAGATGCAGAAGCCACAGAGATCTGAACAGTTGGTTCCTGTTTCTTCTGCTGAATCATTCACAGTGAAATGAGCTGAGCTGAGGCAGCCGGTCAGTACAGATCACACCAAAACGCAGTGACCTTGTGAGGACCCCTAGGTGCCATTAAGAGTCTGGAAGGGGACCGTACAGCTGGCCTGTGGAGGTGCAGTTCACCGCTCTGTTTCTTTTATTCATGAGCCTCTAACTCAGCCAGGTTTTTGGAGTTCAAGTACAGGAATGTGCATTTCTGAACTTCTTTTCAAGTGGCAAATTTAGTGCCACCCATAAAGTTACTATCCCCTTATAGAAGAAGTTTAAAAATGTCAGGCAATAAGGTGAAGAAAACTGATGACAACACAGTGAGCTTTTTAACAACAATACAGTGCCTAATGTGTGGACTTCCCATCCTACTGTATAACAGCCAATTTTATTGTGCAAATTTTACTCGTGGTGGGACTAATAAAGGATTATCTAATCTAATCTTATTCTATGTAATAATCAAGTAATAATGTCGGTATGATTTTTTTTTTCTCCTTATCATGATTCCTAAAAATGTGCAAACCTTAAACATTACCACTATTGCTCTCCTGTCTAGGCTCTTTTCACTCCTCTTAGTGGAGTATCTCCATGAGGACTTTTGTTACATGAGCTATGTAGCTCCAGATCGCTGTGAGCTCAAAATATATAGAGTAAATAGAAGCAGAAGGGTTTCCCCCCTCTTCTCTCACCTAACCGCTACATCAATATTTAGCAGAATTTTTAAGAACAATTATTCTTCATCACATCAGTGATAAAATGAAAGAAGCTGCTGATGATGACTGATCAGCTATTACAGGAAGTGAGGATCCACTTGGTGTTGTAGTATTCACACTGTTTGTTCTGACTGTATGTGTAGAACACAGCGTTCAGAGCTTCTGTAAGAGTGCTTCACTTTAGGGCAGCAAGGTAATGTCATGCACCTTGGCCAAGAGCAAATAGTAAACCTCTTAACTCCAGAGAGAATGGAGAACTAATCCTTCACTCCAAAAAGCTTAACACAGGGCTCCTTCACTTATCCTCTCAAATTAGCTTTTGTTATCACTCTGCAACACTATTCCTCCACTGCTCTTTATTTACAACACAATGGCATTCTTGCCACAGCGAACAACAATGACCTTATCAAACAGAGACGCATTGTGGAGTGTGTGTGTGCATTAGTTCATTTTGATATCCACCACTCATCCTAACAATCTGTTCTCATCTGTCATTCTTCTGATGGAGTGTCATAGAAGCAATGAGACGCCACTCAGACCAGACCTTATGTCTGATAAGCAGCAGGGGGAGAGCACACACTCTCTGGGTAGTAAAGACATCCAGTCACACCACATGTTACTCTTAGATTTGACTTGATATATATATATCCTTGCTTGGTCCAGGGCCTCGCGGCAGCTTGCTATGGGATTAGGTGTTAGAGAGCTGCTAATGTTTGGCTGTGACTCACTCCACTGAGATATCTTAAGCCTTATTCTGTTTGGACTGAACACCCAACAGGTAGTAAAATACATACTGAAAAGGACAAAAACAGGGAGAGTAAACACAGCAGAAATGTTTTCACCGCCAAATAACACACTGGAAATGTCAGAGCTCATGGAAGTTCAGGAATGGGTTTTGATTGCATTTCCATTTAGTTTGAGTTTTTGTGAGGATGTTGATTTGTCCCCTTACACTATGGCAGAATGGCCTTACACATTTTTCTGTATCATTAGATTTATTATTATTTATTTATTTTATTAGTTGAAAGCGCTTTCAAAGTTTTTGTACCCTCATCTTGGTTTGATAGATTACTAAAGGATCATTTGAGCACTGAATGTAATTGTCCTACCACTGAAAGACAACTTTTTGGTTGATGCAGTTTGCTGGTTTGTTAAATGTTATTTTTTATCTTTTTGCTGTTTTGTTTTTATTATGCTGTCATCATGTCCAGGACCCCCTTGCAGATGATATACACAATTGTTCATTAAGAACTAAAAAGGTGAAAACAATATGTCCCTGAAAGTCTTTCATTTTGATCTAATGGTCAGTATTGGCAGCGGGTTTTGGGCTAGACACCTTTACAGCTCTCCCACATCTGATTTATGCCGTTGGTTAATAGCTTTTCTGCCCATACACATACACTCTAATAAACTTCTGGGTCTGCCTAACTTACACTTTCTGTCACTTTACAGCACTGCTTCATAAAATGGTGGTTTGCGGAAATGTAGCATATTAATGAGCATAGCTTATCTTTATTTTTTAAACAAAGAATTTGCAATATCACAAATATATTGGAGAAATCTGCAACAATGGGCATTGGCCATGAGTCATCAAAAAAAATACATCCTGTTGTGTATAGATTATTTTTTAATAACCCAAAAAAGTCAACTGATCCCTGTTAGATACACAACAAAGCCCGGATGACTGATATCTGTCTCTGCCACTGATGCCACATCTACACCACAGAAACAGGAAAGAGGGACTGGAAATGTGTTTTATTGTGCCTTAATTGTACTGCTGCTGGACCAGAGGCTGCACTTACAATAAAAAAAATATTTTCACTGATAATAACCAGCATTACCAAAGCTTTTCAAAACCACTGCCTATAGCACCAACACACAGAAACATGTGCAACAAGTGCTATAGCCCTGATGTGCTGACAGTGGCACTGAACAACACATTTGTCCAGAAATAAATCATAAAAAGAGACATTCAGGCACAAACACAACACAGTACAGCATAAACACAGGACTACAGCAGACCAGTGGTTTTCAAATAGCTGTTTTTCTGGGAACGTCTGTTTTTATAAATATTTTTTTCACTAAATGTGATCAGAATGTGTCGCTGCAGATCCTGATTGGCGATCAATCAACCCAACTTGATCGTATCAGAACTCTTTTTTGAAATACACAGCAGGGGAAACTGGATTGCCACACAAACACAGATCAGCCAGGATAAGGGGGAGACAGGGGACACATCTACCTGTAGCTTTAGTTGTCTGGTAGGAAGGGAGGTAATTACCGTAAGAAGGAAAAACCATCCAACCTGTTTATATCCTCTTCCCCGAGTAAGTGCTTAGGGAGGGGGGAATAACTCCCGGGGGAGATGGGAGGGAGACCAGACTTGTACTCCAGAGTGCCACTGTTGACGGGGGAAGAGATATGATTTTCCACGGCTGGAGAGAAAGCTGTGGAGGAAGAGAGAGAGAGAGAGAGAGACAGAGAGACAGAGAGCGAGAGAGAGAGAGAGGGTAAATACAGAGGCAGCGGCTTAAACAGACAAACTAGCAAACCTGTGCTTCCATGGCGCTAAGAAAGTGCCTTGCACAATTAGTTTTTATCATTTTTTATATTTTGTAATCCTGTCTAGTTTCAAAATACACCAATTTGCTGTTCAAATCTGACTGCAGCACTATCTAAACATCTCTATTAGGTATCTTCTAACATGAAATATACTTTTAAAAGCAAAGAATCTCTCATAAAAGGCCTCCCTGTACAGAAAATCAATGACTGCAGTTGTGTATTTGTGAAATAGAAGTGATTCACATTCAAGCTCTCAATATATACACATCTCACATTACACATGACACACTTTTAGTCTGGTTCAACTCTTCTAACGGCAGATGACTGGCCAACTCAGTTCAAAAACAAGAGGTGAGGACTTACAGTGTGTGATATCAGGAGGCCCATAGGGATCTGATAGGTAGACATTGGTGGGTTTTCCCACCTTTAGGTAAACCACATCCGACGTGTTCTTCAAAATGGCTACAGCCTCTTCATGAGACACCTCCTCCAGACTGTAGTTGTTGACCTGTGAGGACACAGAAACAGCCCTTGTTTGTTTAATCAGGAGCTTTAGAGGCTGCTCAGATCAGAGCGACCAGCGTGCTCCCTGCCTCCAGCAGACTGGATGATGACAGATGGTGTTCGGGTGTGAACACAACAGTAGGAAGGTAATTAAATTAAGCGCTGGTTAAGCAAGAGGGATGCCCTCCTCAAGAAAAGCCTGCTGTCATACTACTAAGCGAATAGGTTCCTTGATCCTCAGATTTCAGATTGACTCATTTGATCATTTCATTATCATTTAGTCTGAAGCTGCTCAAAGAGTGTCTAATTGATACACTGCTGGGTAATATAGATAGATATATCGATAGATAGATAGATAGATAGATAGATAGATAGATAGATAGATAGATAGATAGATAGATAGATAGATAGATAGATAGATAGATAGATAGATAGATAGATAGATAGATAGATAGATAGATAGATAGATAGATAGATAGATAGATAGATAGATAGATAGATAGATAGATGGATGGACGGACGGATGATAGACAGAAGGACGAACATATAGACAGATAGATACACCTAAATATTATGATATTCAAGCTACTATATTTATTAATCTATTACATATAATATAATAATTTGTTGTGTTTTTTATACACTTACTCACCAGTAAAACAGAAACACCAGTGTGATGTTGCATAATATTTGGTCCAATTCTAAAACGGTACTGCAGCGCCACAATGAATTAATGCAGCACATCAGAGCTTCACAAAGGTCATGTATATTAGCTGACTGGAAAGAGGTTTCCATCTTTCTACTAACCTACTGTGTGTACTGTATTTTCCTGTGCAATAATCATTCTGTATATGCTTACTTACTTACCTATATATACATATAATCTAATTCATGAAACTCAGCTGTGTACTAACCATTAACACGGTCTCCTACTTGAAGCCGGCCATCCTTCTGTGCTGCCCCACCGTCGATGATCTTGGTGACGTAGATGCTGTTGTCACCGGGAATGTGCTGGTTTCCAACTCCACCTGCAATACTGAAGCCAAGCCCTGTGTGTGTGTGTGTGTGTGTGTGTGTGTGTGTGTGTGTGTGTGTGTGTGTGTGTGTGTGTGTGTGTGTGTGTGTGTGTGTGTGTGTTTTGTGTGTGTGTTTTCATACATGAAAGTAGTTGGTTAGTTTCTGTGAAAGCCCTGTTGGAAACCTGTTCAGCTTACTGTGGACATGGTCAAAGAACATATATATACGTATATTGTATATATCTTTTATTTTACCATACACAAAAAAGGCTGCAGTAACAGTGACCACAGACATGAAAATCACTCTGAATAGCAGTCCTGTAAAAAGAGTGTCTGAGCTCACCTTTTGGTCCTTTGATGAGTTTGATCTCAATGATGGTCTCCAGCATCGGCCTGCGGCGCCGCACATACAGCCGAACAATAGAACCTGCAACCTTCAGGGCCTCTACTGCCTTACTGTGAGAGACTTCAGACACGTCTGAGTCGTTCACCCGCAGGATGCAGTCGTTTACTCTGGAAGAGGAACAGTGTGCATCAATGAGCAGTGTTATTGTTAATAATTAGGAGAAGATAGATACACTTTACAGTTTGTCATGAAGCAAAAAAAATCTCCTTTGACGAGACTCACATAACTTAAAACACATTTAAAAAGACACACACACATACATGAAATGGATCTAATAGTGTTAAAACCTACGGTGGAAAGGACCGGTGTTAACAGGTCGGGTACAGAGTATATTTAAATTTGTTCAGGGTGACGACGGCAGAGGGAATAAAATATGTTTTGTAGTCGACCTGATGGCACTAACTGGTAAAATAGTGTAAGGGGACTGTTTGAAGGACAAGTCACATAAGCCACTTTGGTAAAGTTTCACATGATGTTGACTAATTTTACTTAGCGCAATACAGGTATTGACAAAACTATGATATTTAAAAATTAAATATCATTGTTGTCATATTAATAATACAAATATGATATTATTGTGTAATAATCCAGCACCTCTTCAATCACTTTATATATATATATATTTAAATATATATATATATATATATATATATATATATATATATTAAATATATAGTTAAAGTGACATACTTCTCCTCCCTACCCTTATATTTTAAGTGTAATTAATTTGCCAAAAAAGAGATAAAACATCCAATTTACAAAGTTAAAGATGAATTTGACTGAAAGCATCATAATTATAATTATTATAATTTTCTTAAAATATCTTCATAATATCGTTATCATTTATTATTTTGACCACAATAATCGGGCATATGGTGACAGCCCTAATCACAGTTAAGATGAGACCGCATTAAGAACAACTTTATGCTAGAAAACATCAACTAGGACAAACACAAATTGAACTAGCGGTCACTAACATACTAACATGTTTACAGTACAGTCAGAGCAGTTCTATTATTTGCATCTCCCTGTAGAAACACACACACACACACACACATTTGATGACAGAGGAGATTGAGTGTGTTTGTTGGCAGTAGATCATGTTCACCGTGCAGTGGTGACCCATGTGCTCATAAATGAGTTTCAGATCACAGGCAATGTTGTGCATAATACACACTTTTAATGTGTCTGTATGTCTGTGATGTGTGACGGAGAGACAGAGTGGGGTGGACTGAGTTCCAGCACACGACGGCGTGTTAAATATCAGAGTCAGCGAGCGGCTCGGTTTAAATTCCCCTGAGGTGATGACCAAATCATCCATGCCCTGGCACTCAAGGACACAACTCTCCTGAGGGTCCATGGGGACCAGCTGGGACCCAGCAGACACACACACACACACACACACACACACACACACACACACACACACACACACACACACACAGACAGACAGACAGACAGACAGACAGACAGACAGACAGACAGACAGACAGACAGACAGACAGACAGACAGACAGACAGACACACACACACACACACACACACACACACACACACACGCACACACACAAACCAAATCCCATGCTTACACACACCCACTTCTAGTGCTCTTCCACATCATGTCCTCTAGCAGAAAAATGTAAGCATTAAATCTTTTAAACCTTGTTTATTTTTCTTCTGTTTCTATTCTATTCATGTTGTTATTTTGAGGTTAATGTTTAGGTAGCTAAACAAAAACTCTTGTTTGTGATCACTTAATGAACAGGAGGCTGAACTTATTTTTAAATACATTTTTAAAGGATAAAGGAAGAATTAAAGGAAAGGAAGGAAGGAAATTAAGGTTAAAGGAAATACTACATATGAATAAGAAGGTGGGGTTATTGTTGGTTCAATCTTGACTACATCCATGCTTTTACCCTTCAAAACAACCGACTCCATGAGAAACACTTAAAACGCTCCCAGCGGCCCCTGAAGCAGAGCGGCTGCATTAAGTATGCTTAGTGCTCTGCTCCAGCGTCCCACAGCAGCGACAGTCAGGAAGCGTGTCTGGCTTCTATAATGTTATAACCAAATCCCTCTCAGGCCTCCTTCCTCCCAGAGATTAGACTCCATCCATGATGCATTAGTCTTGCTGCCCACCTAGGAGTGGGTGACCATCAATTAGGCTAAGTGTGATTTATGCCCGGCCTGCTTCTCCCGGTATCTGCTCCAGATTGACGCTGTGCACGCATTACGCTCCCCTCTAGCATCTGTGATCTGACAGTAATGCTGCAGAGCTGCGGCTTGGAAAAAGAACAGGAGCTGCCCTGAAACCACCAACCAGCATGATCCATCACTGCTCCTTTAATACAAAAAGATTTTTGGTTTATTGTTTCTTTGCTAAATAGTTTATAAATGTTTACAAAAAAACAATAAATCTTATATTTCAAACTGTATAATTCCAAGGGTTTTTCCTTCAGTTGTTATTTGAAGCCTTTTCAAATAATTCGATGCGAAATCCACCACTGTGACCACTGATGGCAAAACAGCAAAGACGAATAGGAATGCATTTCTTTGCTTCCATAACTACAAGATCAACAAATAAAATTAAATAAAATAACAGGACAGATTGTAATTACAATTGTAATCAAAGGGGGACATTCTAACACTGCTTCTTGGACAAAAACTGGATGACCTGTTTTGAAGACACAGTCAGGGGGATGTGGAGTACCTTCACCGCCGAATACACTTCATACTTAACGTAAGAGTGCTCACTAAGACTTTCACCGAGTAGTGAAGAGTGAGCTCACATTGTGTCCTGGCCTCCTTAATAAACTACAAATGCACTGTATCTGTTCATTTAATAATGCTGTTACGGATGGTGGGTCACACTTAATCAATATAGTGTGAAGTGCCTATCAGAGCTCAGTAGGCGCTGATGCTGCAGAGAACGGCAGGTTTGTCATTGTGGCTTTAATTTGAGAGAGGAGAGACTCAAGTTCCACTGTAAAAAAAATGAATGTGAACTATTAAACTACTCCTGAGATTACATTAACCGAAGTTTAATGTCTTTGATTTGTGATTAGTTAATGTACATGCTAATGGAGAAAAATAGTTCAAAAGGAATGTTGCTAATATATATATATCTATATATAAAGATATATATCTTTATATATATATTGATATATACAGTATATATAGAAATATGATCATCAAGATAAACTGACAAGAGGATTTTCCTCAAGGCTCCCGAGAGAGCCATTATACTAGTGCTGACCACAAGTTTTAGTCCGGTTCAGAGCAGTGATACTGCTGTGTTATATATCAAATATGAGTGATATGAAAGATTCCTGAGGGCAGATTATCCAGTGCAGTAGTGGAGGAGTAAGCCGTTGTAAAGTGGATTGGTGAGAGATTTATTTTAAGTCATCCTTTTACGGGAGATTTATTTTCTGACGTGTTTTTGTGACATGCAAGTTTTTTCCCTCTCTGGTCAGAAAACTTTTCTAGTTATCTCCTCCTAAAAAGCTGTGTGGGGAAGTGGAAGTGACTGACCTCAGCCTTCCGTCCTCTGCTGCAGCTCCTCCAGGGATGATCTTGGTGATGAAGATGCCAGGGTCGTCACCGATGTGTGGGTTATCTGTCCCTCCAGCGATGCTAAAGCCCAACCCTGAGTTCCCCTGTGGTCATGAAAAACAGTCAGGGACAGGCACTCTCACTCTGTGTGTAGTGTGCCTAAATGCCAACACATCAACGGCATGTTCCTCTGTTCAGAAAGACTCTGTGTTTAGCATCCTGTTATAGAAACAGTCCAGATACCTGCTGCTCTATCCTTTCAATGAAAAAAGAGCTATCTGTTTGTCATGTTTACATTGAAGCTAATGTTTATGCTAATTTTAATCAGCTGAGCAAGTCCACAATTGTTCCAAGTATCCCCTAGCAACTGGATATTTACAGCCTGGCGTACAATTATCACTGGTTGGGAATCACTGACACACACACACACACACACACACCACAATCTTGTGCACTATTTTACAGCACTGAGCAAATAATCAAAAATGCCCTTGCAGGCATCCTCAATGCCTTTAAAGTATGCATGTTATAGAAAGCCCTTTTCTAAATGTTGACTTTTAAATCTGTTGTAAAGCATCAAGAACAATTTCTTTAAAAGTCAATGAAATATTGGCACAGTTTAAAAGTATGGCTTTGCAGCGTTTCTGCTCTCAGTATGATTACAAAGTGGTTGGAGGTGTAAAGTCTTCAGTTTGCCATTACACAACAGCTCTGTCATCCTGCTGCAAGTCACAGCCTCTCTCCCGACTCCATCATGGCAGACAGACCATGAAATAATAATAATAATAATAATAACAATTAAGCCTTTATTAGTCCGACGATGGGGCAATTACAATTCTCTGCATTTAACCCATCCCGGAGGACAGTGGGCTGCCAAGAAGCGCCCGGGGAGCAACTTTGGGGTTAGGTGCCTCGCTCAAGGACACCTCGGCATGTTGACTGTAGAGGGGTTCCAACCACCAACCTTGTGGTTGCAGGACGAGCGCTCTACCTCGTGTGCCACAGCCGCCCCAAATATTGTATTTATAAGGCAGCCGGCTCTCACCGTGTCTTTCAAAGCAGGAGGTGTACTTTGTCGGCTCTGCTACTCACTCACAAAATAAGTCAAAAAATTTGATTAAATCGTTAGCTGATTGGAATAGCAGCTTCTCTTGATTACAGAACCCAGTGAGTGTCCCTGCAGGGCACTGCTGCCGAGATGCTGAATCAGAAAAACTGACATCACACTACATAGAGTGACTGGTCCCACACGATTCATACATTCATGCTAGGAGAATAGTATGAATTGTTGTTTAGTATGCTTTAACTTCCCACTAACACCACCCTGCATGTTATTCTAAAGCCTTCAAGAGACCATTGCACTGCACCACAGTGCAGAGGGATGTCCTCATGGATTATCTGAGGTTAAAGACAGCTGTGAGGGATGTGAGATACTCACCCGCTCTAGAGTGATTTCCTCAAACTCATATTCAATTTCTGTGCCGTTGACCTGAAGGTACAGAAAACAGATAGAGTTTTTTATCCCTTCAAACAATGGAGAGACGCTACAGGCAACAACATTGATGTTCATGTCTTCGCTTCAGAATAGTGGAAAGATAACATCTGAATTACACATTTAGGTGTTTATTTACTACTTTGTCTATTTTTCTATTACCACCATGAGATAATGCCTCATTTGCACAACATAATATTTCAGAAAACATAGTTTACAAAAAAGAATTGTCATAATTCAGGTAATGAACTGGGGAGTTTTCATGGTCTGTATTGTGAGGTATTCCATAGTGAAACAGAATATCTGAACTGTGTACTGTAAAAAGAGGGATTTAAATCAAATCCTTTGCTAAAAAGTGGGCAGACTTAGAGATTAATGTGATACGGAGCTACAGATGACTGGGTCTCCACATACACCTAACTTGTTGCTAAAAGTTGCAGATAGATTGATGGATGGATCATATTATTGGTTGAAGCTCATCCGTACCAGCTTACGTAAGCACATGTCATATGTTGTTGAAAAGATCATTTGATTTCATAAAACCTTGAGAAATAGATTTTTTTGTAATCTTTTTGAATATATTGATGAATAGGAGCACAATAAGACCGGTGATCTTAATGGGTTAAAAATAGAAAATTTCAGTTCTTCTCGACTTTAAAATGAAAACACATGCCAGCAATGCTGAATAATTAAATTGAAGTATATTCATGGAGGATGATGATGAAATCTTAAACTGACCAGGAGCTGTCAGGTGTTTTCCAGAGCAACTGATTTTAATGCTAAAAAGGCGCCATCTCAATGGAAACATCAACATTCTCTATTTTTGCCATGGTGGCGGTTATCTACAGCAGAGTCAGTCCCATCCTGTATCTCACTGAGATGATTAATTAGCAGAGAGCACTTCCGTCATTATGCATTCATACAGGAATAGCACAGCAGCATGTGAGACGCTGCATATCATAGTCCCAGTTGGACGTCATTTTTGAGCAGCATCAGATGTTTTTATCAGAGCTCATAGGACTGTATGAGCAAGCAAGACCTGAAGACTAAATAAGCAACAGCAGTAAAAGAGGCGGAGGTTATCTGAAGTTGCTATATGATTTAAACTCTATCATATGGAAAACATATCTCAATAAAAGTTAGTAATGTTGTCTGGAAAGAAATAACAGCTGCTTGCATAATGTCACAGTCTGAGGCAGATGTTCCTGTCCTCATATCTACAAAAAACAGAGAAGCATCTTTCACTGTTAACAGAACCGCCAACATATGACTACAAAGCACCTCTTGAAGTGCATTCAGTTATTAGTCCAGCTTTATTTCTGTGATCTGATGTAAAATACTGAGGTGAAGGTCTTTAGAAGTCTTGTGGTGGTCATTTATTCATGATAAACATCAATAATTCAGCACTGCAACCTTATTTGTTACTTTGATAAGTTACATGATCAAAACGTAGTGATGCACCACACATACTATCTGGGCTCAAACTCAGTCAAGTGTGCTTATATCTGCTGGAGGTATGGATCTTCTACTGAATAGGTGAATCAAAAAATACACTGAAACTCACATAAGGAACCGACTCCAAAGTGTCTGTGTTGACGATTATCGGCGCAGGGCTGGCCTGTAAAAGAGACGGAGAGAGGAGGGAGAGAAAAGGGGGAGACTTATGTTTTAGTGATAGAGAGCCCACCACTGTCCTACTTTCCATAAATGCATCCAGGGGACAAGCTTGTGGATCTCTGTATCATCAACAATTTAAGAGACTTCCATTTGCTGAATGGCAGCAGAATCGTTCCACTCTCATACACAGTTATTATAGCTGCACAGTTTTAACACGAGACGGATCAGAAAACAGCTAGTAAACGAGTGGCTGTGGTAACTTCCTATTAGGCAGATACGCCTCACTGATTCATACAGGACAGCAGCTTGTGTTCAAATGTACCATGAATACCTGTAAACGTAAATGTTCACATTTAACGTCACCAATGGTAAGACTGTCAAAACATGAGAGGCCTGACCGAACATCCAATCAGCAATTGAGTTTACAGTACGTAAACAATGAGCCTGATTTATGAGACTCACTTCAGAAGAGGATGCTCAAGGATGCATTTTGAGAGTCTTTTGAAATTCATCCTTTGATTTTGTCCCAACAAGAAGAATAGAACTCAAACAAACAAGGGCTAGTAAAAAAAAAAAAAAAAGGTTAATCATACTCACATGAATAATTAAATGAAACAGAATGTGATGCAGATCGAGTAGTATATAACATTGTGTGCACCACGTAACAAAGTTATTTGACATTTATAACAGTTGCCTAATCCGGTCCCAGATCCTAGACTGGAAACCTGTTTTACATGAGGTATGCAGTATCTACACACACACATTAATGCCACTGTTTCAGTGTCATAGCTCCTTACACACTGTGTGCTGCACATGATGATGGGAAGGACGAGACTGTTTGCTTGGTCATCAGTGCACTGACAGCACACGTCATCAGCAGGAGACCCCGCCTGTCCACTCATGTCTCCATCACAACTATCACAAAACTGAGACTACAGGTCACATGACCCTACTATACTACAGGACTGCTGCCTCTTTATACTACTTGCAGATTAAGCTTTTGGTGAATCAATGCAAGGGAGAAGCATTTTTGGGTTTACTTCGATTAGTAATTATTAGTAAAAAAGAATGTCCTGAGGACAAACATAGTTTCATTACACTCATTTTCAGTAAATGATAAATGGTGTAAATTATTAGACATGCTTATGTACAGTTTTGTGCATAAACGTTATTCATCCGTTTCTTCTTGTGCTTGAGAATGTGGGTACAGACCAACTCTACTGTAAACCAGGCAAGCAGGATTAACATCACTCGTTCCTGAGGACACACATTTACCTTTTTATTTGAAAGAATACAGTAATGGTAAATGGTTAAAATAGACTGTACTTGTAAAGCGCTTTTCTAGTCGACATGGACTGCCGGAGCCGGGGATCGAACCGCCGATCCCCTGATTGGAGGACGACCCTTCTCTCCACCGAACCACAGTGCAGTGTTTTTTCTTTCAGTGTAAATTATGCCATGAATGCCTCTCTTTCTTATCATTCCTAGCACTGCATCACTGAGCACCTGTGGGTTCGTAAAGGTTATTCTATTGACCCCTTGCTGAGCCCCGCCCCTTTGTTGTTAGCTGATCCTTCAGAGCTACCATGGAGCCCACACTTTCACTAACTGCACAATCTATCTGTTGAGCAAGGAATCTTTTACTGCATTCCAAATCACATACATGGTCTTTTTTACCTTTAGTACATACTGAAGCTGCTCTTACAAAGTATGTACTGTTGTATGCAGTGTGTATTGAATTGGGTTGAATGAAAGATTGAATGGCCCAGGTTGCCTACCTTGACGGTAAAGTCAGCCCTGGTGTTTTTTTTTTCTTGAACCAGTGTGCTTGATGTGAGAGACTTTTTATTTAGGGGCCATGAGACATATGGCTTTCCTGATTACTTTCTTGGATTATATTTATTTTACTTCTTTTTATTACTTAATGTATGATATGATGTTTATTTATGTTACCCCCTGTTCTCTTCACCAGAATTAACCTTAAAGAGGTGTCTGTGAGAGGAATGATGAGCAGGATTAAGACACATCTACTTGCTGCGCACATACTCTAATTATATGAATTAATTCATAGCCGTTCTCAGACAGAGAGGACAGCACATCAAAAATGAACTGACTCAAGGGAATCCTTTTACTATTGTTCACCGCAAAAATGAGAAATACCCATTAATTCATGTACCACATGTCTGTTTGAACACAAGAAAAACGTCCCCCATCACATCCATTCATTTACACATACACACCACTCCTCTGTCATGCAGGTAAGCGTCCAGACAGGACATTCACTCAGACACAAACACTCATGTGCAGCTACTGCAGAAGGACAGTATCTGAGAAAGAAACAAAGCGAATCTTCTTTTATAATGCCGGAGAGCAGGAAGCTCAAATAATCTGATTGTGGGTCAGGAGCATTTGTCATTAATCTTATCCCTGTCTCTGGATGCTTTTTGTTGACCTCTGCCTGTCAGTTCGCCTGCAGCTGTGCAGGTTAACAGTGTGAAAGGCATGCCAGCACTGTGACCTGTACCACACTGAAGAAAGTTGGCGTTTCTTGACACCAGAGTCATTGATCACTTCATTTCTTACATCCATCCATCCATCCATCCATCCATTTCCTTCCGCTTATCCGGGGCCGGGTCGCGGGGGCAGCAAGCTAAGGAGGGTCCTCCAGACGTCCTTCTCCCCAGCAACACTTTCCAGCTCCTCCTGGGGAACCCCGAGGCGTTCCCAGGCCAGACGAGATATATAATCTCTCCAGCGTGTTCTGGGTCTACCCCGGGGCCTCTTACCAGTTGGACGTGCCTGGAAAACCTCTAAAGGGAGGCGTCCAGGAGGCATCCTGATCAGATGCCCGAGCCACCTCAACTGTCCCCTTTCGACGCGAAGGAGCAGCGGCTCTACTCCGAGCTCCCTCCGGATGTCTGAGCTCCTCACCCTATCTCTAAGGCTGAGCCCAGCCACCCTACGAAGGAAGCTCATTTCGGCCGCTTGTATTCGCGATCTCATTCTTTCGGTCACTACCCAAAGCTCATGACCATAGGTGAGGGTTGGAACGTAGATGGACTGGTAAATCGAGAGCTTTGCCTTTCGGCTCAGCTCCTTCTTCACCAAAACGGTCCGGTACAACGCCCGCATCACTGCTGACGCTGCACCGAACCGCCTGTCCATCTCCCGCTCCATTTTACCCTCACTCGTGAATAAGATCCCGAGATACTTGAACTCCCTCACTTGGGGCAGTGACTCACTCCCAACCCAGAGGGTGCAATCCACCGTTTTCCGGAAGAGAACCATGGCCTCAGACTTGGAGGTACTGACTCTCATCCCGACCGCTTCACACTCGGCTGTGAACCGCCGAGTGTGAGAGAAGCTGAAATGATGCTCAATACGTAATCACTCAACCCCTTCAAACAGTTTCACTTCTTTGTACTGTTATGCCCTACAGTACCACATACCACATCACATGGATCCCACTGCCACTGTGAATCCACATGTATGCACACAGAGACCCCCGAGAGGTAATGGCCACTCAACTGCACACTTAGATGGCATGCTTAACTGCACTTGGGCTCATCTTTCTCCTCTCGTTCATGTTTCCTAACATCGCCACGAGATCAACTGCCTCCAACGGCATTAAGCCATCAATGATATGTTAACAGGCTTTCATGGAGATATAAACTATATGGGTGATAATATCACAGGCTAATAATATTCTAAGAAGCAGAAAAAATAAGAGCAGTTCTGTACTACAGTATAGGCTTACTAAAGGCTGAATGCAGAGTGTTGTATTAATCGGGCCAGCTCTCTGAAGGCTTCAGGCAGACATCCTCCTACATGGATAGCTTCTCAATAATATCATCACTCCACTAAAACATGCGCATTTCTATTTCAACCCATTCAGTACCAGTTGCCAAAATGTCGTGTATTTGTCTTTTCTTTTAAACTTTTACACTGATATTGTGCTGAAGACCACACTTTCATCAGCTGAGACATAACCAAGCCGTGAAGGATGAGGCGTAAAAGCCTTACTATTACTGTGAAGACATCAAACTGCAAAAACCAAAGATGCAGCATCAGATACTTCAGATGTTACAGAGTGAGTGGCTTGCATTTCTTTTTGTGCTCTTGTTGAGGTTGGCTCAATAATTCAGCAGCTCCTCCATGTATAGTCGCTCATGAAAACAGGGGAGTGTATCAATAATTGACTGGCATCCCATGTAAAAAAAGGCAACAACACATTGTGAGATGTTGATTCTAAAGTATAGTCAAAGTGACACAGAAAGAAAAGGCAGGAGTGTAATGTAAATGGACAGATAAGCTCCACTAGAGGAATGAAGAACCTTCAAATGTGACTGAAACTATATTCAAACTGCAAAGTCATCTGTTCATTCTGGCCGGCAAAATGAATATTGATGGATTCCTCAGGGTCTAATTAGAAATGATGAATCATCATTTATCTCTTCATGTGTAGCAAAGGAAAGTTATAATGAAGAAGACAACAACTGTCGGAGTTTGAGACAGACATTAACAAGACAAATGACAAAAGGTTCAATCTTGTCTAAAAGTGATTCTGACATTCAATCATCCATTAAATATATTCCATTAAAACATCTTTACAGTTCACAACCACTACAGTGTGTCTATCTCCTCCTGTCCACATAGGATCAGTAGCGTCATGTAGTTAGGACGGCCCCCAGTGCATGTTACTGTGAAGGGCCCTCTTTACTTACTGACGCTTTTATATTTTAACATCACAACTGCTCTAGATTTTGTGCCTAAACTAGCCTAAATCAGAGTAGTGTTTATAGGTTTTGTATGCTGTCATTAGTGATTGTTGGTGTACAGAAGGTCCAAGAGATCACTGACAATGTGGTGCCTTCCCTTTGAACTGTAGCTACTCTAGACCGATAAAATCCACTGGGCCAATAAATTGGCTGATATTATTATTCATCATTGCAGCTATGACTGCATCAGCATATTTGTAAGTCAAAAGGTAACAAGAAACTGTTGCAGAAATTCCAAAGATATGTTTTTAGGAGTTAGCTATAATTTTTCAACCGTAAAATGTACTGCTAATTACACACATCTTGGCTATGATGTTTTATAGAAAAACAATATAAAACAATAATTTTCTCAAAATTGAATGGGTTTATATAAAAAAAACAATGTCTGTTAATAAGTATCAGATGTTTTTTTTTAACTCTCAAACATAAATATCATGATGGACCTCAACTATTCAACTTCAGAAAATAATTCTTCTTTCATTTAATCCCAACTCCCATTTTTTTATTTTTGCATAACTAAATTGCAAATCGGCAACTGGAAAAGGTTCATTGAGGCTTTGATAACAAGTTCAATTGTCAGTCTGTGGAGGATGCAGCCAAACAGAAATGCATGAATCCCTTTCTGATTGAGTAAACTTGTCCTTTAAATATTATATTCCAGCAAGAGAGCCTGTCTAATTAAAGCCCATTGAGCAATTTATGAAATGGCTGTTGGCAAAACATCCCAGAATAGTGCCTACATATCTGTCCAAATCACTTGACAGTCTTGCATCTCTGTGTTTCTCAACACATATTTCTGCTCTGGCAATCAGATGCAGATTACCAGCTTGCTTCATGGCTCTGCTGTCTGATAACTCCTGGCAGACCTGGTCAACCTTGAAATCCATCAGTGCTACTGAATTTTCCTGATTCTTTCTATATTTGGAAACGACTTGGTGTGTGAGTAATAAACATCCATGTGCTTTGATTTGTAAATGCTCTTTAGCAAGGCAGTGTCTTGTGTTTTGCACACAGTGCATTTTGCAGGTTGTGTGACTGATGCACCCATGATGCAGTCCCTTACCTCTTTAAAGCTAACATATGTTGCTAATTTGAATTCCTATGGCTGTCCATGTTGTTTTTTTGGGAAAACAACTTAGTTACTTTTGCCAAAACCCTTGATTTGAAAACAAAATGTCAGTTTAAGATAATAGTCACAGTTGGGATGAGGTGAGGTGTCCTTCGTAAAAGCTAACCTTAATTCAATCACTGTGAACTAAGGTGAACTAAAGTCCTGAGTGACAACACAAACAGCTGCACACACAAAAGCTCTCATACCTGATTTCTGGACATGATTTGACAAAGAGCAGCTATAGAGAAGCATAGCTTGAATGCTTAAGGAATCTTATGTGACCGTCATTGAGATTATCAAGTCATCAGGACACCAAACTACTGACCTCATTTGTGCTCTGTGGTTTTTACTGGCATTTGAAGCAACAAACATGGATGTTGATGCCAGACAAAAAAAGATAAGCATTACGTTATTTTCAGGAGAGAAAACCCCCAGAAACTGCAGTTTGTGACAGCCCATCATATTGTAATGAGAGTCAACACAGCCATTGACAAAGTGATGTATTAGTTCTACATTCTTTTTCTTCATTAAAAAGTGCATCTACAAAATCTCCTATGTTGTAATTTACCTACATTCAGATTAAACTACACAAGTAACAAACAGAGTCCAGCTGTCCAACAGCGTGCTGGTCCTCATGGACGCATGCGCTGATAATAGTTATGACAGAAGGCACAATTTTACCTGGTGGGGCTCCTGCCAGCTCAGGACGCAGCCACACTCAGGGGGCCACAGGTCACAGCTCCCCCCCTTGGCTCTGACTGACGCCAAGCGACTGGGGTTTCTGGAGGACATGCTGTCCAAATGCCAGGCCGCCATCTGGCCCCCCCTTCGCGGAAGGGTGGCACCGCCAGGGACGGATCTGTAATGGTACCGCTGGCCAGGGTGCTGGTGGTGGTGGTGGTTGTTTGGGTGTTGATGGTGCCAGGTGAAGGAACCCGGCACCTCCCCACAGTCCCCCCTTCCATCCAAATCTGCCAAGCAACTCTGCTGCTTGTACAGGTAAGCAGTCATGCTGCCGCCTTGCAACACTAACCTCTGCTGACTTCAACACTTTTCTTTCTTTCTGTTCCTCCTCTGTAGGTTCACCGGTACCGTCACCAAACGCAAGACGTGGTCCGGGCTGATGTACGAGTCCCTCGCTCTGGCAAAATGAATGATGAATGAAGCGACTGGCTGGCTGGCTGGCTGCTGGAGCTGTACAGGGCTACATAGGGTGCGTGTTCGTGTATGTGTGTCAGAGCTTCTGGAGTGGAAGAAGGATAAATGAGAGAGAAAGAGAAAGGGGAGGGAGGAAGAGAGAGACAGAGAGGGATGGAGCAAGATACTCGATGAAAGTGAAATGGAATGAGAGGGAGGGAGGAGAGCTGAGTAAGAGAGGCTTGGGGTGAGAGAGGAGGGGCAGTTGGGGGAGTGAAAGAGGGAGATGAATAAGAGAGAATGAGGCAGATAAGAAGAGTAGGAAAAAGAGAGTGTGTGTGTGTGTGAGAGAGAGAGATAGAGATAGAGATAGAGATAGAGAGAGAGTTGTCTGTGCATTGGCTACCAGCCCTCAGTCAATAAATGACTCAACTGGCAGTGCTGCTTGACAGCATCCGCACCTCCAGGCTGAAAGAATTGATGGTAGGTGCTGCTGGGAATTGGAGGCAATGGGAGTTTGTACTACAAATCCCTAGGCTGCTACAGTGGAAGTGGCTTCATCTAAAGGGTTAAAGGCAAGCAGGTAGATTTGTCTTTGGGGTTTGGAAGACAAAGCTTTGTGACACCAATTCTTAACCTAAAGCAGAATTTATTTCTTTTTTACATTATCAATGGATCATTAACAATGTGTAATGTCAAAGCTGTTTTTTTTTTTTAAAGTTATGAAGCCACAGAGAATTATCACCTTTTGCAGTTCTCTTCAGATTTACTGAGCTCTTTAGCCTTTTTTAGCTCAGTTTTCCTTTTACAGCCTTCAACTCTCACCAGCTGATTGTAGTAAAAAGCTCTGAAAAACACACTATATGCTGCTTTTCCAGACCTAAACTGCAGACAGATGGACTGATATGTTTCCCTGGAATTGGTTGAGACCAAAAACTGAGCTTAAAGAAGGATTGATGTTGGACTTACTCTCATCACACAAATGTATTCTAATGCTGCTCTGTTTGTGCTGGATGTGGATATTAAGGTAACTACAAGGCAAAAAAAACAGCTACGAACTTGGGAGGGGTCACAAATGAAATAGCTGTACAGAAAGGCTTTAAGACTTTTTCCTTTATTCCACAGTGGAAACAAACCCCCTACTTTCTGACTAGATTACACTGTTTCGGCAAGGAATCACAAATGCAGAAAACTAAGTAGGACGAGGGGAAAAGTGCAGCCAATCCAAAAAGCTACTGATCCAAACATTGATCCAAACCTTCCATCTCACAGCTGGAGAGCACAGTGAAACGAGAGCATGTGTTATTAGGCATTAAACTTACTGGAAGCACTAATATAATCTGTTTAGGAACAGCGTTTCCTGACTCCAACCTTGCCCTGTTTCTTCAGTCAGATGGAATCAGGCCCTAAGGGCTTTCAGTTGCCAGCAACTGATACTAAAACATCCAGCGTTAGCATCACAGAGAAAGGAAACAAGCTGTATGCTTAACGGTGTCTCAAACACACAAACGTACACTACATGTATATTCTGAACTCTCACGTGGAGATGATGTCATCATGACAGCTCTCAATGCTGTGATATAAAAAGAGGTTCAGCTATGGAGGGATACCTAGCTTAACTACACCACACAGTACACTGCCATCACATGGTGTGTTATGTGATGCCTAAAGAGTGTGAGGGCGTTTTCCTTATCCATTCTATTTACCAGAGGCAACAGCACACAGCAGTGATGGAGAATAATACCTCATCAGAGCTGCTGACTGAGGCAGTGAACAGCAGGCCCTCGTAGGAGAGAGGGAGCATCAGTGGGCAGCCTGAGTGTGTGTGTGTGTGTGTGTGTGTGTGTGTGTGTGTGTGTGTGTGTGTGTGTGTGTGTGTGTGTGTGTGTGTGTGTGTGTGAGAGAGGAAGAGTGTATGTGGGCAGCAGAGGGCTTGGTTGGATTGATGGCTGGTCAGTTAGAAGGAAAACACACACATCAACAAACACAGAGCTCTCAGCACAGCTGCCATTTCTGACGTCTCCCCTTCACTCCTCCATGGGTTTCCAGCCTCGCCCACGTGCCTAATTTCACCATGATAGGATGTTGTTGCTTCCCATCTGACGATGGAGGGCAGTCAGTGTTAGAGGCTGAGTCATAACCAACTGTCAAGATACAACATGACATTTAGAGTCTAGATTTCCAACACTGTCAGACATTAAAGAAACATGCAATGTTTGGGCTTTAGAGGCACTATGGGATCCATGACCTTTATAGATATTCATCTGGAACATGTACAACCTGAAACAATCATCATCATCATCATCATCATCCCGCTCCACCCCTCCTCTCCTGTTTCCTTGAATCTCAGGGGGTTGAGGGAGTCTTCAAATGCCAGGCCATGATGGAAATCAAAGCTTTCAAAAACATTTTTTTAAATCAGAGTGAGAAATTAGCTTAAGCCATCTTTGAGTCACTGCTACAGATCACACACAGCATTTATGGTCATTTTGAGTCGAAGGGGAGGCACAGCAACTTAACGTAACATCTCAGTATGACCCCCCCGGTAGTGCAGGGGGATAATTCAATATAATACATTTTCATCCTTCAATGGAATCATATCATCGTGAAATCATACAACAAGATATCGTGATACACAGTTAACTGATGATTAAAAGCACATGGATCGTCTATTTAGCACTAGCATTCTCAATTAAATGAAAAATAATTTATATTTGTCAAATATTTAATTCACACAGAAAAATGCATATGGAATTACCAGAAAACATGCTATACCATGAGTGGTGTAACAGACCGATGTCGATCCGTGATCCGTACTAATCCCCCCTCAAAATTAACATATGAAGTTTAATTAAAAAAGGCTTGCAAGTTCAAATATTATCAAATAATAATATTTGATCTGAAATAAAAACATTTCCTTTATTGGTTAGCTAGAATTTCCACTGGCTCTCTGTTAAAAGTGATCACAACTTTGCCCATTTCAAATTTCACATGATTGTAATGTACAGTTTTTGAGAAAACAAAAGGCAAAATCAGCTCAAATTGCATCCATATTCAATGTTTCCTCATATTTACTTTGATTTCAGTAATTCATAAAGAGGTTAGAGTAAGATTTCACCGGATTCTTGTTCTCTACGACCCAGACTATGTCCATGTCAAATTTTATGTGATTTTACTGTACAGTTTTTGAAAACATTATGGGCAAAGTCAGCTAAAATTACACTATGATATTCACAATTTCCCAATATATAAACTGTAAAAAACAGCCTTAAGAGGTTATACTTTACTTTCACTAGATTCTTGTTCACAATTTTGTAATATAAAAATAAAGTAATATTTGTCTAATATCAGGAGATTTTAGTGTACAGTTTCTGAGAAAAATAAAGGGAAAGTCAGCTCAGATTACGGTGGTATTCTTTTTTTCGTCATATTTTAACAAAATTTAAAACAGTCCCTTAAGAGGTTATAAGAAACTTTCACTTGATTCTTGTTCATGATGACCCAGACGATGTCCATGTCTAATATCTTGAGATTTTACTCTACAGTTTATGAGAAAATTAAAAGCAAATTCAGCTCAAATGGCATTCATATTCATAATTTCCTTATATTTGTGCATTAATATGAGGAATTCCTTGAGAGGTTATATCAAACTTTCACTATATTTTTGTTCATGATGACCCGACTATGTCCATGTCAAATTTGATGTGATTTTACAGTAAATGTTTTGAAAAAATTTAAGGCCAAGTCAGGTCAAATCACATTGTGATATTCATAATTTCCCCATTTTTTTATAAAATTGAATCCTTATCAATATATGTGCACATTTCCAGAAAATATCCTATCTTTAAATAATATCCATACAGACAATTAGCCTTATATTATTGTAATTTTCATAATCCCTTCCAGTGTGGATCTACAATTAAGCATAATTCTACACAAAATATTCAATGAGACCACCATGAACTGTGGTAACTGTAATGGCGTTATATCTGAGTTAAATCTTCATCTAAAAAGCCGCTGAGCAGTAAGATAACATTTTTATGGCAATATTTTGGGACTTAATGATGGATTTAAAGCGTTCCAATTTTTTCTTCTTCTCAGGAACAATGGGAAAATTTTGATCCCTAACATCTACAAAAACTACATGACTTTATATTGTATCATGCAGTTCAAATGGAGGAAATTATGAATTTTATTTTGATCATTTGAGCTAATTTTCCCTTTATTTTCTCAAAAAAACGTGCAGTAAAATCAAATGAAAATTGAGATGAACATAGTCGGGGTTATCATGAACAAAAGTTGAGTGAAAGTTTAATATAACCTCTCAAGGAATTCCTGAAATCAATGTCCACATATGAGGAAATTATGAATATGAATGCCATTTGAGCCGAATTTGCCTTTTATTTTCTCAAAAACTGTCCAGTAAAATTTAATTAAATGTGAAAAGGACAAAGTCGGGGTCATCATGAACAGGAATCAAGTGAGAGTTTAATATAACCTCTTAATGGATTGTTTTAATTAAAGTTAAAATATGAGGAAATAATGAATACCCCTGTAATCTGAGCTGACTTTCCCTCTATCTTTCTCAAAACTGCTCCATAAAATCTCATGTGAATCCAGTCAAAGTTAAGTATTACCTCTTAAGCATTTGTTTTTAAAACAGTTAAAAAAAAAATGCAGAAATTATAATTACCATGATGTCATTTTAGCTGATTTTGCCTTTCATTTTCTCAAAAACTGTACAGTACAATCATGTGAAATTTGAGATGGTCAAAGTTGGGATCACCTTTAACAATAAAGGAAATGTTTTTGTTACTGATTAAATATTATTTGAAGCCCCCTTTCGAAATCCAGTTGTAATTCTAGCTAACCAATAAAGGAAATGTTTTTGTTACTGATTAAATATTATTTGAAGCCCCCTTTCGAGCCCCCTTTTTGAAATAAAAGAAGTACAGTAGTGTTACTGCATATTACAATTTGATTTAATATAATGTACAACATAATGTTGTTTTTGACTTTTTATATCAAATTGGACAAATCATAGTCTCGTAAAATGTAAAAAAAAATAGTCTCGCAAAATGTAGTGGTGAGAAATTCGAATAAATACAGATATTTGAAGGAGATGTTTTCACATCAACAAAAATATATGAGAGATGAATTATGAGCTGTTTAACTTTCTAACACTAGCTCTAAACTGCTTATAATACATCATTAAAGCTACAAATGAATAAAATCAATTATTATTTATTATTATTTACTGCAACACCCGAATTTCCCCCATGGGGATCAATAAAGGATAATAATAATAATTACTTAAAGTGGCCCTATTATGCTTTTCCACTTTTTCCCTCTTCTTTAAGGGAAGTGTTAAAGTGTTAAATATATTTTTACATGTAAAAGGTCCATAGAGTGTAAAACCAGATGTCCACGCCTAAAAGGAGTTACCCTCCCCCTCAGAAGCTCCTGAGCTGCCTGAAACGGCTCAATTGAATTCTGTCCTTCACTTCCGTAACTTTATGAGGTCATAATGTTACGGAAGTGATGTAAAACTCCTTCAGGCTAGTTTGGCCCTCAAACAACAAAAGAGAGAGACGGAGCTGGAGCTCCAGAATAAGAAGTTTTTGAAATGTGAAACGTTGACCAATCAGAGCAGACTTTGCTTTCTGGAGGGAGGAGCAAGCGCTACAACAGAGCGTTTCAGAGAGAGGTTGAGAAGAGGTGCTGCAGGACAGCCAGGATGAGAACCAAGGAGGATTATGAGCATTAACGCATGTAAACATGTTGTAACTGTAACTTGAGATAGAAATATGCAATATGAAAATAGCATAATAGGGCCTGTTTAACATTTGAATTTTGTCTTTTTATGAAGAAGAAAAATAAAACACTATAAATGACTATAACAAAGATACAGACTTCATAGCTGTTGAAATGATTTTTGGGACAGTGGCAATACAAAAAGGCTGTAGCCTTGTAGACCAGCTGCTATAATCAAACAACAAAGAGATCTGTATCTGCCAATATGGATCATCAGTGATCAGTGATTAGTATCGGCGGCAAAACATTTTTATCAGGAATCTCTCAAATTTAAATTAACTTTTTTCTTTTGTACTGATACGATCTGTGATAGGATCCGTGACCATGATCTGTGATACGATCCGAACTGTGATTTTTTTTTTCAGAGTAGAGCCAAGTGCTCTTTCAGTGACTCCTGCAGAAACCTGTTAGCCTTGTTAACGCTCCTAATCCTCCTCTCTGCATGGACTTATGCTATCAGTACACAGGTGTGTTATACACTGCAACAAACAAAGTGAGTCCCAGAATACTGTCACATTTAATGCCTGCCTCTCCAACAGCTAGAGCCCACAGAACTGACACAATGTTTATCGCCCTCAGGTGTCACATTCCCTCCCTGAGATCTTTCCTGCACTCACTGATTGACTTGGTTTTCATTGTCTGAACTATTAAGATGTTGTAACACCTGTTTTTCCATTTCAGACCTTTTCCTCTGTTGAAGAGGTCAGTCAGCAGGGATAAATCAGATGGAGCAGCTATTTGTATGAAATTCCATTTCCACTTCAATATTTTGCATCACTGAACATGAAAGCCTTAAAATACATATGACATGATATGTATTGGTTTTGGTTACATAAACATAGAAAGAGAAAATTAAATTAAAAGTAAAAGCAGGTAATAAAACTAAAAGGAAAATGAAGACAATTACATAAAAAATGTGAAAAGAATGCTATAAAAATATGTACAATAGATCTGAATTCAAATTGGAAGCAGTTTTAGAAGTGGTAGCTTTGTTCAGAAATGTGCAAAATTGTCCAATAAATGTGCAAAGCTTCACAGTACGAAGTATAAAAAGAATATGCAATGTGTGTGTGTGTGTGTGTGTGTGTGTGTGTGTGTGTGTGTGTGTGTGTGTGTGTGTGTGTGTGTGTGTGTGTGTGTGTGACAGTTTCATTGTCACTCCACTCAGATACCACTTGACCCTTGACACAAACTTTGGATGAGCCAATCAAATTCTGACAAGTCATTTACTGTGTCGGTGCCACATGGCTGAACAGCTCTCAGCCACTCAGGCCTTTGTCTCTATAGGAACACAGCCTCATCTGCAGCGAGGACGAGAACCCTCGCATTGCTTTGATGGATCATTTTTCCTCCTGTGCCTTTGACGTGTGGCATGTTTCTCATTCATGGAGTGAGATTACAGGGCATTTACAAAAGCATGTCAGGACCACCACTGCCCGCACATTCTTTTTTACATCACATTGCATAACTGTTTAACTCAACATTGCATGTAGTAGTGCCAGACACAATGTTTTTACAGATGTATGATGACCTTTCTCCTTGACTTTAAATATATACACAGACATACACGTGGTACATCGAATGTAAAATCCAAGTGCACATAAATTGATTGAAAGACACTGATCCAGTCATCCAAACAATCTCAATCATCAGATACATTTCGGCATCATTAACAACATGTGAATGCAATGATAGGCAATAATTGTAATTGGAAGAACACCCTAAATCCGACTGAGAACCTTTGAACTGAAGTTGCATTGAAAACATTTTTTTCATTTGAATGGAATAACAAGCTCTGCATTTTATGCAATACACCTAACTTTCCACATGGGGGCACTTACAGTTTAGCTTCCAGCTGTGGGCATGTCTAACAGCAGCATTAAGAGAATCCCTGAGGAAACTCTCTACACAAACAACTCATACAGACATGTCTTTCCAAGCAGGGAGGAGGACAGGAAGTGCAGCAGCCATTTCTTACTGACCCCAATCAGTAATACGTGTTGGTATCACCTTAGAGTAGGCTTGAACTCAGTCACTGCCTGATGACTGGCGGGCATCTGCAGCTTTAACAAATCCATTTGTAGTTCTGCAAACATTTCAGCAAAGTCAAATCTGACTCAGGGATGGATGGGCCATCTACAGAACTGAGAGTTGTCCTGGTGGGCTGGCCAACCATACTGTCACTGCAGCGACACTGAGACAATCATTTAGGACATTACACCAGCTGTTTAATCCCACATCAGACTGGTGGTCTCCCTGTTTTTTGTACATCACACCCATGTCTGCATTGTTCATACTTTGTAATATATGTGTGTGGAGTACTCATTGAAATTATTTATTGAAATTATGCCTGCCTGATTTCTGTAGTTCTGTAGACATTAAACCATTTAACTCCCATTTAAGTGATACACTAGTGGTGAATTAGGCAGTCACCAGTGCAGCACTGATGGCTCTGATAAACTCAGGCACATCTGGAAGGTTCTGCACTTAGATTTGAGTCTTAAAACATCCATTTTACCAGCAGAACAGACACATTTCATATATTTCCTTGATGGCCTAATGAATACTACTGCTGCACAGTCTACCACATTACATTAAGAAGTATATAATATACCACAAACATTAAATAACCAAAAATTGGTCTCGATCAGTAACATTCTTTAAGAAACATTTTTTGTGTGATGTCAACTCAACGTCTCCTGCAGCTGCTTAAAAATACAAGCCTTGCATTAATGATACATGTGAAAGAATTGTGGTGTGAAGTTACTGTTTAATCACTGATGGTAGCTTGGCTAAAGTCCAATAGAAAATGACCTGAATTCACTTCTAGTTACATTCAATTTCTACCTGGAGGCATGTTTAGCATGGCATTGTTTCCTGACATGCACTTTAAACTAATCCACTACTTAGATATGTTGGTATAAAAAAAAAAATGTCAACACAGAAAAAAAACAAGATAGAATAATTTAGATAATTACATATTCACATGTTTGAGCATTGGTAAATGTCCCAGACCAACCAATTATACTTGAATGGAGGGAGATCCGTGTTCAAACACTACTTTTCATTCACCCATTCATACCCATTCATACACCGATGGTTACAATGCCAGGTACCACCTGTCCATCAGACCTATCTAACATACACACATAGCAGGCATTCCCTAAGCGAGCAATTTGGGGTTAAGTGTCTTGCCCAAGGTCACATCGACATGGACTAGCAGAGACAGGGATCGAACCAATCACTAGATGTGAATAGATGGATAGAAAGTGATAATGGTTTCAGAAAGCATCAACCAATGAGTCGTACTGCCATAGCTATTGATGGGTGTCCAAATTACTTTAAGTTGGCCCTAAGTTCCCCCTTAAGACAAACCAACATACTGACAGAAAACTGATGTCATCACAGAGGAAACACCAGTAGCCAGACTAATCAGTCAGTAGTGTGCGAGTACTTAGACAGTGAACTTTTCTAGTGCTTGGGCTCTGTACTCCAGAGCCCGCTGGGTATGAAAAGAAACAGTGACATAAGAACTGGTTAAAGAGCTGACCCTATGTTGTTCACATCAATAATGGCTGAAGCATTAAAGCTGGAAGTGAGCACATTAACACTGTTTCATTTCAAACCCAGTGTTCTGAAGTATAGACCCATATCAAGAGAACATGTGTGGTGCTCAAAACACAAACTGTAGTGTATATTGAGAGAAAATTCAACAAAGCTCAGTCCCTCTGAGTCTAATTACAATAAGGAACACAGATGCAGCTACAAAAGAAGCGTAGTTGTGGCCCCAGCAAGAGTTTTAAATAAATTAATATACACGATGTTGGTAAGCATGCAGCTTCAAGAGTAAAAACTAATTAAGTAATAACACAACATTATGTAGTAACTCAACAAATGTAATCTATTTTCACTAGTAAATGTATAACACATTTTCCCACATTTTATAATAAATTATTAGGCTACATATTGCAGTGGTTATTACAAAGTGCACAAGTTGCAATCTTTTTAATGAAAATGTAATAATACATAATTTATGTAAAGCTCAACCAAAATGGATGTCTTCATCTGTACACAGTTTGTATTTTTCACAATTAAACCAAATTAAACTGACATTTCATGAAAAAAGTGCAACTCCCTCATTTTGGAATAACCACTTCCATGGGCAATTTATTACAAAATTCAGGGAAATGTTTTACATATATTGTTCAAACTGTTTATTACAAAATGCATGGTATTAAAGGGAAAATGTAATCCATTTTGTTTTGTTATTTGTATTCACATAATGTGTTTCTACCAGCATGAATACAAATTTCACTACTACAGAGAATGGTAAGACCATCCATCAACATTGTATTACCCTTCACTGCTACACAGATGATGAACTGCTGTACATATCCGTAAGAAACCATCTCAACTATCTCCACCTTCACCCTCTGCGTCACTGAAATGAAAGCATGGATGCAGCTCAAACTAAACTAAGACAAAGGGGCTAACTGTGATCATCATGGGTTCCAAAGTCCTCGCCGAAACCAAATACAACTTCTGCCTCGCTGTCAACAGCTCCACTCTGTCAGTTTTCCCAGAGAACTGAGTGAGGCTTCCTACTCGTCTTACTCACATGGCCCCTAGGTTGAGAGACAAGCCTGCATTGACTTAAAGAGGACAGAGTGGTGATAACTTGTAACTTGCAACGACCCTTGTTATGGCCAGTATCCCACAGTCAGTACTATCTTTGGGTTTCATCAAGGACTCATACAGGAAATAAAGGAATATAGTTTGCAATGCAAAAATGAAGTGTACACTCATTGATATGTGATGTTGAGTTAACAATACAGGAAAAATGGGACTTTTTGGTTTAATAAAACATGTGACAAAACTGTGACGACACTGTGACGACGACACTGTGGCGACGACACTGTGACTAGACTGTGACAACGACACACTGTGACTACACTGTGACAACGACACTCTGGCAACATCGTGACAATGACATTGTTACGACACTGTGAAAACACTGTGACAACACTGTGTTGACGACACTGTGTTGACGACACTGTGTTGACGACACTGATGACGATACTGTGACGACACTGACAAAACTGTGACGACACTGTGGTGACACTGTGTTGATGATACTGTGGTGACTACACTGTGGTGACTACACTGTAGTGACGACACTGGTGACGACACTGTGACAACACTGTGGTGACGACACTGTGACAACACTGTGGTGACGACACTGTGGTGACAATACTGTGGTGACGACACTGTGACAACACTGTGGTGACGACACTGTGGTGACAATACTGTGGTGACACTGACACTGTGGTGACAAAACTGTGACGACACTGTGGTGACGACACTGTGACGACACTGTGGTGACGACTGTGACGACACTGTGACACACTGTGACAACGACACTGACGACACTGTGACACTGTGACAACACTGTGGTGACACTGACACTGTGACGACACTGTGGTGACGACACTGTGACGACGACACTGTGGTGACAACACTGTGACGACACTGTGGTGACGACACTGTGACGACGACACTGTGGTGACGACACTGTGACGACGACACTGTGACGACACTGTGACGACACTGTGGTGACGACACTGTGACGACACTGTGGTGACACACTGTGGTGACGACACTGTGACAACACTGTGACAACACTGTGACGACACTGACAACACTGTGATGACACTGTGACAACACTGTGACGACACTGTGGTGACGACACTGTGACGACGACACTGTGGTGACAACACTGTGACGACACTGTGGCGACATTGTGACGACACTGTGGAGACGACACTGTGAAGACGTCACTGACAAGCCCTCTGAGGCAAATTTGTAATTTGTGATTCTGGGCTATACAAAATAAACTGAATTGAATTGAATTGACAACACTGTGGTGTTCCTCTGGAACACTTTTCACAAACACATCTATTACTGCACCAATCTACCTATGGTGAAGAAATGACTGGTTTAATGTTTGACCTTATATGTACTGTGTTTTGAGTATTTTAGGTTTTATATCTTTAATTTCATTTATCATGCAAAGTGTCTTTGAGTATCTTGATAAGCACTCTCAAAATCAAATGTATAATTTTTACCCTTTTAATCACCACTTTGGAAGTTGGCACAGTGAAAATAGAATGTAGGGCAATCTGTCTTGTCAATGCAATAAATCATTTATCATTAAACTTTCAAGGGACAGGTACACCTCAGTCATGTGGAGAAATTTGAATTAACATTTACATATTACATTGAATACTAAGTTGGCCTGAATGTAATGCTCACCTTAGTAAAAGGTGACAGGGTATCAAAGGTTATAGTTGGCATGGTTATGACTGATTTATCTTCCATATACTTAGTATTGCATCCATTCATTGTCAATACTATTCTAAAGATATTGAAAATCCCCCCTTTACAAATAAATAATTATAAATTAGTTATTTAACAGCAATATCATGTAGCCATGACAAATACCATATGAAAAACAATCGCAATGAACTGTTGTTGAAACAAAAAGACCAAGAAACTAAATCTCCATTTCCAGCTGGAGGCTGTGCTGCTTCCTCCCACCCAAACCACTAAACTTGTAGAACACAACTGTACTCTAGCATGTACTGCACACTCAGGAACACTACTCAGCCAATGAAACAATATATTAATTTGAAACATTCCCTTAGTCTCCCTCTGTACTATTCTCTAATCTATGCAACTCAAAGAGCCAAAGTTCTAACCTCAAGCTCCAGTGTAAAGTGGATGACACTGAACACATAAAATTATATGCATCATTATGCTACTAATGTGCTATTAATTTCAGTAGAAGTGGAGAGTGGTGGAAACAAACTCAGTGGTAACCTAGGTTGGCCAATGGTTGTTGATAGATCAGCAGCCAGCTACTCCATTAACTGATACAAGGCAAGTCTCATAGGAAACATCTCCTATCTAATGAACCCCATCCATTTAAAGAAGCTGTTGGATGGAAAGATACATTTGTAATTACACTGCATATAAGAAATGGAACAGGCAGTGAAATCCGGGGAGCGGTGGATGGTTTCATTATTGCTGCATATGTAGCTGGACTCATACTTACAATAAAGGATCTAGTGACAGAGTCATTAAGAAGTCCAGAATAAAATAGCTTTGCCTTATGAGACTGCACTGCTCCCTTTTGCTCTTTTATGTGACTTTACTTTGTACTTTGGTTTGTCTGCATCTTCTGTTCATCTTGATGCAGCTTTCCTTGACATATTGCTGTTGAAGAGGAGACGTAATCTCAGAGGGATTCAATTAGTAAAACCTGTGTGCTAGTATCTTACAAATACACTGTTGTGTAGGCATGGCATGGTCCTATTACCTAGCTAAAGGTCTTGAAAGAAAGGTACAATAAAGGCTTCTAAACATTCTAAAAACACGGGGGTGTCGCTCAGTCTCTAAGATTCTGGCCGGTGCAAGTTCTCTAACCTGTGATCCGTCCTCAGTTCCACAGTGTCTCATCTTCAGCTTCTCTGTCAGGGTCTGTTTCCACTTGCAGACGGTAGCTAGCGAGGGCCATTTCACTGGGCTCAAATTGAGATTGAGCCCCATACTCAGGCTCCCCAGGTCCGGGGCCCAGCCTCGCAGGATCTCCATGGACAGTCTTTTCTTTAGGGTCCCCAGGCCCTCAGATCTTGGAGGGGACAGGAGGTTTGGAACACTTCCACCGTAGAGAGTGTAGCCCAGGGATGAGTTCCTCAACACGCTGTCCCAACGCCGCTTCCCCATAGAGCTCATCTTCAACCCTGGTTTTGTATGTACCCTGACTGACGGAGGTCACCAAGCAGGTCAGACAGCTTTTACTACCAGCCACGCATCCTGTTTTAGTAAAGATATCCCAATGAAGAAAAAAGTTCAGTAATTTCCCACATCTTCAGAAGTATTATAATCCATGGATCAGCTGTACCTCTAGATACCATCTTAAACTGTTTTCAGAATCAACTTCTCATCCATGAGAAGAAGTTTATGTTGATTAGAGGCTCCGCACCGGACACATCTGCCCCCTGCACAGCGGTGTTTTGGTGTGACACAGAGTGGCAGACTTTAGAGCACTGGTAGTGAAGCTGTCGAGGACAGATCGCTCTAGGGGAGTGTAAGCAAAGGGGAACTACTTGCGACACATACTCAATATATCTGATTGGGTGAGAGCTGCAGTGGCTGGGCCACAGACGTGGATCCGATTGGATTAGACAGGGTAGAGTGCTGGAAGCTGGAGCCCACTGATATAAATCACATGGAGGCATAATTAATGCCTGAGGGAAGTTAGCTCTGTCAGGAAGCCAAAACTAGATTAGAGACAGATCAATGGAGCACGTCAGGAGAAGAGGTGGAGCAACAGCAGACCATGCCACAAACCAACATACCCCATAATGAGCAAAAACAAATGGAAACAACAACATAGTCTCTGCAGTGGGAGATAAATCAAATACAATGCTGAACAATGGCTTGGGGCTAATTGAAAATTCTCAGAATAGAGCAGCTTTAACCTTTTGTCTCACTCTTTTGTGATTGGAGCAATCAGAGGGAAAAGGTGCAGCCAGAAAAGAGAGAGACGAGCGGCTTCATCCACCTATTCCTCCTCCTCTCACTCTGTGTTCTCCGTCTCTTTCATTTGCTCATTTGTCAGTGACCTATTCTCTCCCTCACAGCCCACGACCATCTTCCTCCCACACACCTGTCTTCTGGTGGATCAGGCTCCATGAGGATGTGTGGAGGTTAGAACAACTTAGACCTCAGGCCCGAGCTGCCTGGAAGCAGCAACACTCTCTGCGTCAGAGCCTGATGACTGCAGGATTAAACACGCCTGCCGTGACATTGATAACGACTTACAGGTAGGAATAAAACAAGGTTGAGGGTAAGCAAAGTGAAAACAGCGCTCCACTCGGGGCAGACATGTTGACAGGCTTAAAAACATAAGAGAGAGTCAAACAGAAAACCCTCTCGCACACTGCCACGTTTCTTTGTCACTTGGTTCTCCAGCAGCTTGACATCGGCCCTCTAAAAAACCCACTCGGCTATCAAGCTACTGGAGTGCACATCCATTATCCAAAGGAGCTTGTTCCCACGCAGCAAATGGCTGCTTTGCCAGCGGGACATCATGAGAGTAACAACCACAGGAGAGTAAAAGAGGGGCAGAGAGAGATTGGGAATAGAGCAAGTTAATCCATGAGAATGGAAGTGGAAGAGAGAGGCAGAAGGAGAGAAGAGATATGTGGAAAAAAGAGTCTCGAGAGTTGGATCTTTATATGAAACAGACAGAAAAACAAGCCAATAAGTAGAATTTGTGAAGCACCAACCAGCAAAATGTTTTTAATATGATATTTTTTTTACAGATAAAAACACTAAAATAACAAGAATGAAAAAAATCAATTAATTAACTTGGTACTCATCTGTCCATCACCTGTTGAATTATTGTATTTTAGGTTACTGTGAGTTCAGTTTAGTGTGAATCCAGTTTGAAATGGCCAAGGCAACAACCACTGTTCAGCTGAACTCAGTGCTGAGAAAGACTAGAAAGTACCAGGGTGGTTCATGGTGATGGGTGAGTATGTTTGAGGAAGATCTTGGTGTCAGTCAGGTGATGCTGACAGTGGACACTATTCAAACATGACCCATACCATTCACACTGAAACCAAATTTCAATGGTCGATACATACAAGTACATTAATGAAGTTTGACCCGCTGAGCTACAGCTGCTTCAAATCAAACTCACACTGCCACAACAGTTAAACCTGGAATACAAGCATTCCAACTTATTATCATAGATCAGACGTCGCTGCGCTGCACAGGCCATCTCAGCAGTTTGTTCACACAAAGAGCCTTTCTCAGCATCTTACCCACACTGCCTGCTCAAAGAAGAAACATTCTGTAGTGTTCGGATGCGGCAGCTCTGCTCTCTCCACTCAGCTAATGATGCTGCATACATGTATGCTGCCTCCAAGTGCTCATCAAACATAAATACCTGGGATTTTTGACTTTTGACCTTCAAGGACTTCCTGCAGTTAAAAAAAAAACGTTTTTTTTAATGAATTATCTCTGCAACTCCAGTACGACACAAACCCCTCCCCTACTTTGTTGGCTTATTTATGTGGGCTCAGTTCTTAATTACGATATCTCTGAGAGCAGACTGCCATTCAACAGCTGTGGGGGTTGCTGTGATCCCGGCTAAGTCCTTTGAAATAAAGCAGAGTTTGCTGTGGACAGCTGTAGAGACAGATTAATTTGGGGTGTTTGGAGAGTGAGCTACTGTTTGAAGTGGAGAGCCAGGTAGCCCTCGATGGCTTTCACTCTCCCTGTGACAAAATGAAAGAGAGGAAGGCAAAGACTGCTGTGCTCATAACAGATACAAAGATATATACAGACACTGACAACTGTCAAACTGTCAGACAACAATCTGTTTCACCATAAAAACATGTTTGCCTTTATTGGACAGTTGATACCCGTATAGAGGGAGAGAGAGAAAAAGGACAGAGAGAGAAGCCCCTATGGAATTGAAATGATCACATCCTGTGGCTAACCTTTGGTTTAGGCTTAGTATTTAGTCTTCGTCTCTTTTGATCCAGAAACAGCTTTAAACTCAGACAGTACCTGTGTTTTAAACAGGATACATCATACTGTAAAACCTGATCATGTCAGGCAGACGCCATCCCTTGCTTCTCGTCAGCCTCTGACTCATTCCTACCTGACTAGCACTGCTTTGTTCATCTCACTGACCATGATATATCCTGATATCTGAGGTTCAATTTTAGAAATAGCCATTCAACTCTCTTTTTTTGCCATTAACGTGCCCCTTTGTTACCAAAATACTAGCACTACATATTAAATGTGCATTGAATTGCTTTGAAACAGCCGAGCCTCTCTGGGAGACGCATACTAATATCATCTACAGGGATTCAATGTAGAAACTAACGCAGCAAACCTGCATGGACATCTCAGTAACTCTACTTATGAGCCATTCTTTTAGGATTGGGTACACATAGACTGTATATAAGAAGTGGATGTAGTATCGTGACATCATCCATTGGTTTGTTGACTGCCGTTTCAAGCCTCTAGTTCGACATATTGGCCATCTTTGATTTTTGCAACCAGTGAACGGAGGTGATCATATTTGGACAGCGGAGCAGTGACAAAGAGACGTCTTATATGGCTCTGGTGTCGACCTGTCTATCAGTGTGTAGCCCCGCCCTAAAGCATACTCTGCTTTATGGTCAGTTTGAATCTAAATGGACCATAATTTACTAAATGAACATCATGCTGTATTGAATAAGACTTGAAACTAGAGCTTGAGACCATAAACTCATGTTTACAATGTTTACTGAGGAAATAAATCAAGAGAGAAGTAGAGTCATTTTCTCATAGACCTCTATACAAAAAGACTGACAGACGATGTCATTGGGATCCTGGTAGTTGGTCCTCTGCCTGCATAAATCTATCAAAGCTTTAATTGAAAAACAACTGTTGCAACTGCAACTGTCGCAAATTCGTTTCGCTGCAGGTATGATTTATGATACGAAATATTCGCAGGCGGGTTTGGCGCATTCTCATGTTATTTTTTCATGCCCCCGGTGTGTAAAGGTCTGAAGGGTCCTTCTCTGAGGAAATCGAACAATAACATTTCTGTGTTCCTCACACACTTTTCTCGATGTCCTCGGAAATCCATTACAAAGACAAAACTTCAATGACATGACTTTAATAGTAAGAGAAGCCAAACTGAATTATCCTTTGGTACTGTATGCTAGTTGTTGCACTTACTGTATTTGTATCAGTTCGCTGCACTTATTGAATTTGTATTTGTTTACTGCACTTATCCTATTCGTAGTAGTTTGTAGCACTTACTATATTCGGATTAGTCTGTTGCAATTATTGTTTTCGTAGTAACTTGCCTCTGCACTATACTTTTGCTCTGGCTTATGCTTTGAGATGCTTGTTTAAGAAAGGAGATGCACTTATGACTTCTGGTGACTAGTAGTTCTCTTGAATACCTATGTTGAATACACTTCCTGTAAGTCGCTTTGGATAAAAGCGTCTGCTAAATGACTGTAATGTAATGTAATGTAATGTAATGTAATGTATGCATAGTCAATTTAGAGGTGCAATGTGAGCCTGTCGGTTAAAATATCAACATGACACACAGCTCCAATTAGTTGCTTTCAAGCAGTGCAAAGGAAAGTCTTCTCTCACACACCTCTGTCAGTGCTTTAAGCGTGTCTACACGCACACACACAGTTCATGTACTATATGAACACACTCACATATCCCACAGCTCCATCACCTTATGCCACCACAGTTCAACCAGCAGGTCATTAAAAGAAGGCTGTCATGCAGACGGATAGTAGTGCTCCAGGTCATCCACTTATTTCCACTAGTTAATTATTTCCATGAGTACACTCAAAAATTCTCACACCACCAATAAACTTAACCATACAGTAGAAACTCAAGTAATATTTTTTGTTAAAACAGAATATAACTGTATTGATACCATCAAATGAGGATGTGAATGGTCTAAACAGTCTCTGATGTACAGTAAGTTAATGTCACAAATTTAGAGAAGTTAAATGGAAAAGGCTGCTCTGATGGAAGGACTTAAATATATTTTGATTATCCCTCTTATGCATCAGCATAGATGTATAGCTCTATATGCTCTGCTCTACATGTATTTCTAATAATTATCTGTTCTTTGAAAATGTGGGTAACACTTCCTGTTACGCCCACGGTTATAATGCATTGTTTCATAATACATCATAACTGACTTTGTTTTTTCGTTTTTTGTTGCCCCTGAGTAAATCCACCTGTGTCATCAGCCTTGCTCTGTTCCTGTGTGTTTCTCCCACCTATCAGCTTCCAGCCTGCCCTCATGTCTGCCCACCTGTGTTTTGTTGTCTGATTAGTTTCTTTTGTATTTATAGTCCTGTCTTTTGTCTTCTAATTGTTGGGTCGTCTGTTATGCCGGCTTTGGCCCTGCTACATTCTGATCCTTTCTGCAAGTCTGATTTACCTGATCATGTTTCATGTCGTTTGCCGTGTCTTGGACTTTCTGTACTACTTTGTACTCACCTGTATGTAAGTTTTGTTTTGGACACTTCCTTATCAAAATCACTGTTGATTATCTTTCTGCTCCCCATGCCTACCATCCCCTGTTGCCTTTCTGCCGGAGCGTGACAAACTGATTATTGTTATAAATCATTCTGTTTATAACAGTTATGAGTCCTTATAACTATAATTATCAGTTCAAAATGTGCAGATAATCATCTCAATGCATGGTGTCCAGTGTGCAATTAGGTAAAACACAAGCATGCTGCTTCAGCGCCCTGTCACACACACACAAATGCAAACATTCGTTGCTTAGCAGCATGCTGCTTTTTGTTTAAGTGAATGTGGCCTTGGCACACACACTGCGGAGGTCACAGATTACGTTCGTAGCTAGAATATAATCAGTAGGATTAAAGCTGCAATTAATGGAGAGCAGTCCACAGTGGAAGTTTTAAGATCACACTTGGTGGGTGTGTCAAAGTGGGACAAAAGTTGCAAGGGAGGAAACCGAGACCCCGGATGGTGTAAAGGTAAAACAAAAAAAAACAAGATGAGAAACAACAACTGGTTTTGGTTGGTGAATGAGAAACATTTTCCCTTGACAACTGCTACTAGAGAGCTACTCGGTGATAGTTTGAGACTGTAGTTGTGCTGTTTCAGCTTTTAATGGCTGATGATACTAGAATTGAGCCAAACTAGGCAACCTACATGATCCCAAGTAGATGATTCTGATCTGTAAATACATATAGGAGACGTAGTAGTACATTAGTACATAGTCATTTACATTTTACTCCACTGAAATGTCAACATATTTTGTTTTTACTTGGTGTCCCCATCCTTTTTGATATCTTCTCCCAAGCTGGATATTTTCTAATCAATTAGCTTCTCCTCCTTTCACTGTACAATCTAGTGTTGCCTGACGAAGCCCCCAAGAAGAGCACCAGGCTTTGAATCCAAATTTACATAGAGGCAAAACGGTGGAGTTACATCTTCCGGGTCATAAAACATTTGGAAAGATACGTCTGTAAATCGGTGCGGTGAATCAACTTCCGTGTTACACTTAGAAGTCCTTATTTGAATGATAAGGTACTCAAAGTTATAAAATGCACTATTAGGCAGTTATTTCTCTTGGAACAATGAGCTGCTGTTTATGTGAGTTACCAAGACAGAGTGTCTGGGAGGCAGGGTTAAAGGAAACGCTAATGCGCTTGCTCTATGGTACCATGGATGTGGAATATGAGCGGAAGATTCCGGGGATTTTATCCTCGACAGTTGAACCAACGCTTCCATTTCTTCTTATACATCCATGATACAATCAATGATCCATGATCTGTTACAGTTTGTGCAGAAACGTTTTGCTACAGAGTACACAGTACACACAGTAGCCTATGTAGATTGATGCAGGTCATGCAAACCAAAGTTCACAAGCGTTCAAGCGTACCAAACATTGCTTCACACCATTAGCAACATGCGCTGAGGTTAGCACAATGAGCTGATTGACCAAAACTATAGCGCAAATGAAACGTTGCAGCTTGAAGACCCTGCTGCTTGTTCCTGGTGAGCCGCAACAGCATTATAGAGAGGACGGTGTGTTGCGTTGATCCAGCATTGTTGGGGACGCCCATTCAACAACATCATCCAGGTGCTCTGAATGTTTTGGTGCTTTGAATGTTTAAATACTGCACAAGTTTTAAGTTTTATTTTTTATTATTCTAAGTATGCTGGTATATTCAATTTCATAGCCTGTTTTATAGCCTGTTGTGACCTGTCGAGTGTTCGTACATTGTGATAAGCATCTGTTTGAAATGTTCCTTATTTTTATTATGACAATAGTTTAGCAAAGTTACCAGTGGGCAAAATATTACCTCAGTGCCTTGCAGGAGGTTTTCGTCTCACTGTCAATGACATAAACAGATCCTCATTTTTTTTCTTTTGTACCAAACTCACACCAAACCGTGAAGTTTGTGTACCTCTACACCATACCTGATGGTTTTGCCCAATGGAAGTTTGGCAGTAAGCTAAATATTTAAAGTCAATTTCTGGAAACTTCTCTAATAGAAATCTGGACTGAGCATTAATATCAGCCTCAGGCCCTGCCCCTAGCAGGGAAAAAAAATCTGATTAAGAGTATTCATTTTACATTATTTTAAGCAGTATTTATTTGCACATCATACTCTTTGGAAGATGAGTGTAAACATAATCATTGTGAAAAAAGTAAGTATCAATAAGGAACCAAGGATGCTTCCTGTTCTGCAGGTATAGTAAATGTGCAGTCAGGTTCATCTAGCAGAGGACCTCCACAGGAGTGAGAGCAGAATCTGCAGTGACAAAACTTTGCTGTGAAGGCAGATGAAGAAGAAACGGTGCTCAGGGACAGAATGACAGGCGAATCTGCTGTGTCTTAATGAGTTGAGAAGGAGTGAGCCTCTGACTTGCCCTGCGTAGGCAGGGTCAAAATACAAGATTTGGCTTTCCAGGCAGCGTGGTCCGAGTCGCTCATTGATCATTCTTCCCCTCAAATGAGGCAGAAAGGACGCAATTGAGCAAAGACAACTAACTGACCCCCAAAAGTCGAACTGCTAACACAGACGTCAACAACACTATTAATCAACAGGTGCATTAAAGAAGCACCTGCTGCTCCAGTACCTCAATCGTACAGTTTGACTAAAAAAAGGTTGTAGTAGTGTCTCTCACACATTTCTGCCATGAAATTGTATTCTGTATCTGTTTTGTCGACCAGTAAATCAGTAAAGCAAGCACAGCGATGAACCTACCTTGTCTTTCAGCATTTTAGCTTTCCGGCTATTCTGCACAAGTCGTCTCCCTAGCTTCTTGGCATACCAAATAGAGGCAAACATAGCGGCAGGTGAAATAATGATGTTCTTTGGTCTGCTGTGACAGCCCAAGCGGCTCTAGCTGCTGCCCATCTGGACTGAGTGCTTCTTATCAGCGGACTGTAACGCAGAGGCGAGAGCAAAAAAGAGAGGGAGGGAGGAAAGACGGCATGATGCTGTGGGAGAGGGAGCGTCTACACAGCGAAGTCAGGTCTCCGTCAGCCACAAGAGCAAGGGGAGGGAGGGAGAAAGAGAGAGACGAAGGAAGAGAGGGCTTTAGAGACAGAAGGGGAGGAGGGGCCACCGCTTTCCACGTGGAAACTACATCTTCAGCACCAATCAAAACATGCTAAGAGGCTGTCGGTAGCTCCCAGTTTCCAGAGGTGGGGGTGGAAGGGAGTGGGTGGAAGGAAGTAGGTAATGCTCTGCTCTCCCTATACCTACAACTGCAGCCACTCATCGTCCTAAAGGCAACAATCAACAGCATAGAGGAAAACTACTGAAATATCCCATTTTTTACCAAAAATTGTGTTTTTTACTGATTCAAAGTTGTAATCTGTAAGATTCACCTCATAACTTGCTATATGTGTTTGTGTATCTTGTTATATTACATAAGATTAGATTCAAATGTTTTGTCATTGCATGGTTTAGCATCTGAACCAGAAGTGCAAAAAGCAGTAACAGAGTAATGTAAAGGGTATAAACAGTATGAATAGTAATATACACTAACCGGCCACTCTACTAGGTATACCTGTTAAACTGTTTGTTAATTCAGATATCTAATTAGCCAATCACTTTGAAGCAACACAATGCATTTAGGGCCGTGGACATTGTGAAGTTCAAACAGAACATCAAAATGGTGTAGAAAGCTGATGTGAATGACTCAAGATGGCATTGTTGTTGGATTGACTGCTGCTCTACTGGGCCTTTACGGACAACCTCCTCTAGGGGTTGCAGAGAACGGTACATAAAAGAGAAGGAAACAACAGGAAACTGGGACTACAACACAACAGGAAACTGGGACTACAACTGGCACAGGCTCTCCAAACTTGGACATTAGTAAATTTAATAATTTGTGCTGTGACATTCAGGTGGTAGCTTCAGAAATTGGCGTAAACAACATGAAAGCATGGATCCATCCTGCCTTGTATCAACGAGTCAGGCTGGTGGTGGTGGTGTCATGGTGTGGGGAACATTTTCTTGGCACACTTTGGGGCCCTTAGTAGTAATTGAGCATCAATTAAATGCCACAGCCGACCTGAATGTTGTTGCTGACCGTTACCATCCCTTTGTGACCACAGTGACCTGTCTGCTGTTGGCTACATCCAATAGCAGACAGGTTTCTATTTCGACTAGAAGTGACTTATAAACATCATGTGTGAAGTACAATAGAGGCTAAACGCATTCGCACAAATGTAATCTATGAAATTGGTTTGAAATTAGTCTGTAAACTGGCTACTTGCAAAACAATGCGGTCGTTCACGTTGTCTTTCAACTCCAGTCTCACATCTCAAGTTGCTAATCGAACTATAAATAACAAGCAGCACTCGGAAAAGGAAGTCTTGACAGGATATCTGCTGGCTATACTGGATCCCCAGAAATACGGTCCCCTTACCCCCAGAGGCTTATCAGTTGTCAGACCGGTAGCCGATCCCAGATTGCTTAGTTTCTCAGTGGATTTAAATACAGGTAAATTCTTTTTTCCTTGTCTCATTAGTGAAAAAAAGACGGCTGCTTTACATCCGTGTTTATGTTCTTTCTTCACTGTGACAGAGAGCGCTGATCGCGGTGAGCAGAAAGTTTACAGTGGAGATGTCTTCGCTACAGTGTTACATTACATTACATTACATTACAGTCATTTAGCAGACGCTTTTATCCAAAGCGACTTACAGGAAGTGTATTCAACATAGGTATTACTGAAATGGAGAAGATAACAGGGCCTTCTTCGACTTCCTGCAACGATGTGTTCATTATCAACCACCTCAACCAACTTGTAAAAGTCACAGTTCAGTGCCGTAGCCCCAACCTGTAAATAAGCTGTCTATGCACATAGCCACTGAATCTTTGCTGTAACCATTTGGCATAACACTATTGGTCAAGCTTAAGGCTTTGGGTGTTGGTCATATGATTATAGATGGAAATAGACACAGTCTTATAGTAGGAGAATACAGCAGGCCTGGAGAGAGGGGGATCAGTACACTGACAAATAAGAGGAGTTAAAGATGTGTTTCATTAATATGCAAGGCGGTGGCATCCCAAACCATAATGAGCCACATTAACACTCCTGTCCCATGCATCACCCTCCTCTTCCTCTCTCCCATCTATCACCTCTGAACCCAGACGTTCTGTGTTTTTCTTCTGGGCTTCCATTCCAAAGCACTCTAATCAATTGGTTGACTTGCTTCGCATTCAAATGATTCTGCAACAGAGCCACGAGGACGAGCAGATAGAAGCCTGACCCTCCCACATCACAGTGTGTGTTGCCAGCAACACCAACCTCCTGTAATAACACCGCTGCCCTTCTATCACTAAAGAGAAGGAGTGCTGCAGGCTAATTGCCAGGAAAGATGACACCCCACAGCTGGACAATGATAAACTACAGGGTGGGGAGGATGACGTGGCCGTGTTTTTCTCTCTTCAAAAAGCCTCGGCCTGGCCCATCATGTCCTGATGTGTCCTTTATCAGAGCTTTCTTTTTGCAATCACTGCAGATGGGTGCAATCGATAACAATTTACAGTGTGCACATCTTCTGCATATCTTTCACTCTCACAGAACCATTCCAGTTTTTTATCTGGATCCTGGATTTATAGACAGTGGCTGTCTCAACTTGGTTGTTGTTTCTCAAAACACATAAGGGTGGGGTTTACTAGAAAGATGCCAAGACAATACTGTTACAAAACCAAGATACCTAGATTCAATTCTAATGTAATTCTCAGTGGTTTGTGATACATTAAACAAAATTCTAAAACACAACTAGTATCAGATCTACAATTATACTGCTTGTGCTCATACTGTGCCTCTGTGGATAACTGTGGATGTAATATATGAGTTACTAACACTAAATTAATTAAAAATAACTTTTTTGTTGTTGTACAGTAGCTGTCTTTAACATCTTCCAGACTATTCTCAGAATTCCAAAGCATTGCAATCAGGGAACACCTTGTGATAAAGAAAATAAATAAAGTTTTTTGCCTTGAAAATAATCTTTTGATCAATGGTAATTTAAAACTTTAGTGTTTCTGTCGGCTGATCTTAGGGCAGCTTATCAATCAGGAGATTGCGCTAATCATTCAAATGTAAAATGGGGCTGATACAGATAGAGCCTGCTGTGGAAAGGTTGTTATATTTGACATTTACCGGCAAAGCCAAATTATTTGGGCAGCATTACAGAACAACAACAAAGCTAGCTGGTCTGTCTGCTTGACTCTCTGACATCATGGAGTGAAGGGCAGAACATTTACTTTAACATTTCTCTGCTTAAACTACATTTCTTAGCATATGTTCAGAACATATGTCCAGTTATATTCATTCTTGATCACCACAGTCTTATCTAAATTCCACCTTATAAAGATATTATCATATGTGTTCACAAATATGTGCTTATTGTAAAGCAAATGAGAGCAGCAGTAAAGGGAACACATAATATGCTAGAATCACAGAATATGAAAAGGAATGTGTGTGTTCCTTTATGTTCCATCTGGTCTAGTGTTTTTATTTTGATGTGTCTGCTCCTGAGAGCCTGGCATGTCAAGGTTGGTTAGCCAGGGAGGCCAGATCCCCACTAACTGTGGAGGATTGTGATAGGCTGTCAGGCCAGGAGGAGGCTTTGGCCATCTGGAGCGAAGGGTCCCGGTGTCCCCAGGGTCGCACTCAAGTTAGGTTCGTGGGTGGGAGGAAACGCAACATTCTGCCCGGTGTGAATGTGTGCAGATGAGGTTTGTGCGTATGAGAGAAACGTCTGTATGGTGGGGAGGAGAACTCAGCGGGGAGGAGGCTGATCTCGTCAAGACACCCTTGGCCTTGTAAAGGAGGTCAGCCGCGTGCATTAACATTCTCTTCTTCTCCAAAAACACTTGATCGAGGTCGATATTTCCAGGGACAATTGTTTTTTAATTTTTAAATATCTATGCATATCTATGAATAAAAAGCAACAAGAAGAAAATGAAACTAGGAACTAGGAACTATTAGCAATGGTATTAATGCTATTAACAAAGCAAATTGATATTTAAAAGTGAGTCAGTCATAAATGAAAACAGTATCTGCATCTGTGTGAAGGAGAGGTACTGCAGGTCCTTCCTTCCTGCTGCTGTCAGGCTGCACAACCAACTCTGCTCCCAGCAGACCACATGACCACAGGACAATAATAACATAATAACATGACAATAGAAACCTGTGCAATACATTGCACATTGCACTGTGCAATAATGGTTAAAAAAGTTAAAAGTAGTTGAAATAGTTGTTGTTTTTTTCTCTGTCTGTAAATATAGTATTTCAGTTATTGTTGTTTTTTCTACTGTTTTTTTTATTGCTTATTTATAATACTTGTTTTATTTTATTTTTATTTTTCATTTTTTATTTTATTTATTTTTTATCTTATTTTTATTTTTATTTTTAGCTTGTCTTCTTCTACTATGTCTCTTGTGTGCACTTTACTCTGCGCTGTTGTAAGTCTGCAAATTTCCCCGCTGCGGGACTAATAAAGGATTATCTTATCTTATCTTATCGGTACATGTAATTCATTACTATGTAATTAGAGTAAAGCTAACACCCTATGGTATTTTCTTTTGAATAAGCATTCAAAATCACTGTAAGAAAGATATAATGATAAAACAGTCTACCTGATTATCTGAGTAAAGGTGAACACTCCCCCCTGAGTGGCAAAGATTTATACCAATGAAGAGTATGACAGAAACAAAGCACAGCTCTTAGAAACCACACAGAATAGTTATTATCATTCATACCCCTTTGCAACTGACAACATGGCAACAATTCTACCATATTTGCATTAGCATGGAGAACTGTCCCACCAAACTAAGCACTCCAACAGATTCAAGATAGCCCCAACCCTCATGAAGATTAGCGCCCAGTTGGGTCAGGTCACAGGATCTAAGCTGTGACACAGGGGGAGAGGACGCAATATTTTGAGGCAGACATAAGGGCAACAGTGAAAGAAAAAGCTTCGGCGGAACGAAAGAAACAGCATAATGAGACAGAATTAAAAAACCTTACCTTGATGGTGTTAAAGAGAAAATAAGTGTATCTTATACCATTTCTAATAAAGACATGTTGCTTACAAAAAAAGGTCAAGTACCAGCACGCAAACATCTGCCTTGTAGCCCATGTAAGAGATCCTCCTTATTGCCACAGTTTGAGACTAACGTAATACTACTATTATGCTTATCTTACCATGAAATGACTATTGAAGCAAACCTTTTTACCCAATTTAATATCTGTCGAACATAACACATTTACAGCTGAGAGGCTACAGCCAAAGACCGTTAGTGTCAGGGAGTCAGCTCTGACAAAAGGAGGACAGAGATCACATTTATTTAATGCATTTTTAAAGATACTTTGGAGCTACTGCTCAGGACTTTTGGCAAACTCCAATTCTAACAACACAAACATATTCTTTAAAATTATTTGGATTTACTTTGAAGAAGAGCAAAATGGATTGGGGGGACTTTTAGGGGATTTATGAGATTAACATAAAATAAAAGTATTTAAAAGTTGATTTAACAAAGGCCAAGATATTAGGGCCAGAAACCCTGGGTCCTATACTTCCCATAATGCAACTTGATAGCATCTTTTATTTATTATATATGAACTTCCCGACCATGTCTTTCAAACTCATCAACCCCCAGTTTGTAGGACAGTCTTCCTGTTCCTCCATTCCTCTTCACCATATACACCTCAGACTTCAAATACAACTCTGCTAACTGCCACCTGCAAAAGTTCTCTGATGACTCTGCATGAGAGGGAATACAGAGAACTGAACCAGGACTTCACAGGATGGTGCCAGCAGTACCGCCTCCAGATCAACTCTGGTAAAACCAAAGAGCTGGTGGTGGACTTCTGCCGGGGTAAACACTGTCCTCCGGAACCAGTGAACATCCAGGGAACGGACATTGAGATGGTGAGATCTTACAAGTACCTGGGTGTTCACTTGAACAATAAACTGGACTGGACTAATCATACAAATGCACTATACAAAAAGGGTCAGAGCAGACTGTATCTGCTGAGGAGACTGAGGTCCTTTGGAGTGCAGGGAGCACTCCTGAGGACCTTTTTCGACTCTGTGGTGGCATCAGCCATCTTTATGGAGTGGTCTGCTGGAGCAGCAGCATCTCGACAGCAGACAAGAAGAGACTGAACAAACTTGTCAAGAAGGCCAGCAGTGTGCTGGGGTGTCCACTGGATACGTTGGAAGTGGAGGGAGACTTTAGGATGATGGCTAAGCTATCATCCCTGATGGACAACACCTCCCACCCCATGCAGGACACTCTGGCAGCTCTGTACAGCTCCTTCAGCCACCAGCTGCTTCACCCCTGGTGTCCGCAGGTCCTTCTTCCTGCTGCTGTCAGGCTACACAACCATCTCTGCTCCCAGTAGACCACACGATACGACACTAAACATCTGTGCAATACAATACACTGTGCAATATAATAGTTATTCTGTCTGTACATATAATATTTTAGTGACTGTGGATTTTTTTTTTTATATTCTTTACTGTTTTTACTGCTTATTTAAAATACTTGTTTTTGATCTTGTTTTTCACTATACCCTATGCTGCTGTAAATCCTGTAAATTTCCCCGCAGTGGGACTAATAAAGGATTATCTTATCTTATCTTATCTTATCTTATCTTATATAACTTTGGTCACTAAGGTGATGTCACCTAAGTGAGTCACATAGGACATTATGGAATTAATTGTGCAGTGACAAGTAAATAGATTTGCTTATAGGTCGCAGGTCCATGAACGCTTTGAGTAAGTGGCATGCGCGCTCTGCGGGGCGACTGTGGCGCAGTGATAGAGCTGGTCGTCCTTCATTCGTCCTTCAATCATAAGATCTTCAGTCGATCCCCGGATCCATTTTTTTGACCGTTCAAATACGATGAATTGTAAATGTCTTACGATGCATTTTGAGCGTACCTTCCCTGTACAGTAACGTCCTTATGGTCATAATCAGGAACATTATGAGCAGAATTACATTGTGCTTCTCAGCGTGCCTGTTATGGAAGCATTTTTTTGTTTTTTACGAAATAAGAACACCTTTTGTGACCTCACATATTCAACAAGTCTGGTTTGATATGTGATGTGTAATTAAATGTGAGAAAGAATTGCTGTAGTGCGAGTCTTTAGTCCTTTTTGTCCGCTTCCAAGCACAGGTACCGTAACAGCATGAATAGACACGCATTGAGATCCACTAATGCTGTTGAGCAGCGGCACAGGTTCACCAGCACTAAAGCATGCATGAAGCTGAAATTTACTCTAAAATGAGGGATGTGCTATCCAAAACACACAGTATTTCAAGTTACCATTTTAACTATGAACTAATTGTCAGTAAACATCGAAACATTCGGAACAAAATGTGGCCTTTTTGCTTGGACTCCATTAATATAACTTGTGCAGCAGTTTTATAATGATTTGAAGACATTTTAATCAACTTAGTATAAAAAGCAATAGCATGTTGGATGCACAGGATAATCATTTACGTGAGTAAGTGCTTCTGTTGCTGTACAAGATGTCCAATTCAGAATTCAGCAGAGGCAAGAACCACTCAAATCTAATGACGATTTAACAAAATGTATTCCTGCTATTTGCATAAGATGCTTTAAACAGTGAAAACACAGGCTGAATGTTGACAGTTCAACATTTAAATTAGAGAGACCATACTGTATATTCAAGCTGCCTCTGTTAAAATCAGTTTTTTTTTTATTAGTTTTTTTTAGAAAAATAAATACATCTTTATTGTCATATGCCCAATACAAATGTGAAAAATGCTACTTTAGCATTTTTCAAATTTGTAGGTACTAAATATTAATTCAGGTCATTGGCCATTCATTTGAGGGCATACCTCACTGTCAAATGAGTACAAATGCAGCTGCTAAAACAACAAAGTCTGAATGAATAATAAGGGTCGGTGTATATTCAGCATGTCCGACATGAAGCTTACAGCCAGCCTTCGGCTACAGACAGGCTCCAGCTCATGATTTGAGAAGCTACAACAGCACTCTGCAAGTACTAATGGCTGTTTCTGTTTAATGGCTTTCCATTTCCATTTGCTCTGTTTAAGAGCTGACCTCTTTTTTCCTAAGACGTTCTGTAACAACAATACTAAATGAACTGTTCAATATACGTCCGTATATTCATTTTTTGAGTGTTGTCACCACCTTTAATTCATGTTCACTGATGCTTTTTCCATCAGCAAAGAAGGAAAAAACTATTTTAAGGGAAAATGGCTTAAGTGCACAAAATTGACCTCTTAGAGAAACCCACTAAGAGCAAATCAATTTTTGAGGATCCCATAGTGTGTCTGAGTGTAAACAGTGGGTCTTTCACAGAGATGCTGAGATGGGACTGTGGGTTATTTGCAGTGCATCATTATGTTCAATCTAGGTTGGATGGGAACTCCTTGTGAACAGGCCATCAGCAGGAGAGGTCAGTCACACTTTATGTGGCAATTTGACTACTTGTGTTTCCTAACTCCCTTTCTTTTCCTCACTAACAGAATGAGATAAGAGAAAGGCATTCTGACCCACCAACAGCTTAAAGCATTTTATTGTTCACCTGAAAAAAATATCTTTGTCCTTTCACAATATAGTCCTCTAACAGTCCTTTGGAACTGGTCATGCTTTACATGTAAGAGGCTTACATTGTGAAAACTTTGCTAATGTGTCAGTGAAAGATAAACCGTGAAGCCTACCTCCACAATGTTACAATAAACTACTTTGCTTCACTTGGCAAGTGCTCATCTCAGGTTACAACAGAGAGGTAAGTCTGATGTCAGAGACTGGACATGGAAGGTTTCTTGAGACAACTGATAGTATTTGATGGAAACAAATATCTATTGGATATAAGGTAGTGAGACAACAAGCCAGGGCAGACTTTGAAGAACAGTCCCAATGTTACTGAGACAGATAGGCCCTTTGATAACAGTCTGCAGAAGAAGAGGAGACATTTTAAAGAATCTCTTTGATGACTGGAAGTCTAGGCAGTTTCTCTGACCCAATTAAAGAGACTGAAAAGGGCTGTTTTTTTCAACTGTGTAATGAATATTCATGCATTTGATATAATCAATTGAATTTTCTTTGGAGCCTGTAGATGACAATTAAGTTTGAATGAAGTTTCTTCACCCAAATCTTGCCAACCTCATCCATTGTTTGGGTCTGTAACTCTTCTATGAAGTTTTTGATTAGCAAGTTTCTTAATGGAAAGCACATTGCCCCTTAATATTACAGCACTACATATATAAAGCTGGTGCATTGACAGGACCAAAAGCATTGTTCTTATGAGACAACGAAAACATTATATAATAATGTCTGCAAACCTCAGCTGGTGCAAGGTGGCTGGTGTGATGTAACAATCCTACATGCTTTTATAGTTTTAAGGTGCAAGATCCGAGATTGGGGGCATTACAATTGCTTCTCAATGGCTCTCAACCTGTCGACGGCAAGCAGGAGGCTCATAGCTAACGGTACTAACAGTGCTAACAGTGCTAACAGCACAAACTACGGTGAAAGGGCTGACAGAACTAACAGTGTTTAACTGAGGAGGAACCGGAAGGTGGGTGCTACGCTTCTGTAGGATGCAAACTAAAATCTCTGGACTAGAAATCACAAGCTTTGTACCGTACACCCATTCATCCATCAAGACATAATTTCTTGTGGAAAACATCCTGCGTGGTACCAATGCAAAAGACCCCGCACCCCAAAGACCTCAACAGCTACAGGCCGGTGGCACTGACATCTCACCTGATGAAGACCCTGGAGAGGCTGGTTCTTGTACATCTCCGCCCCCTGGTGAGCTCATCTATGGATCCTCTTCAGTTCGTCGACCAACCTGGCATTGGGGTGGATGACGCTGTCATCTACCTTCTACACAGATGCCTCTCTCACCTTTAAAAGGCATGAAGCACTGTGAGTATCATGTTTTTTGATTTCTCAAGTGCCTTGAACACCATCCAGCCTAAGTTTCTGAGGGGCAAGCTGGATCAGAAAGGGGTGGACCACCACCTCACTGCATGGATCCTGGATACAGGAGTGTGAGTCTGACCTGGTTTCCTGCAGCACGGGGGCCCCACAGGGAACCGTTCTGGCTCCCTTCCTCTTTACCTTATACACCTCGGACTTAACCCACAACTCTGCTAACTGCCACCTGCAAAAGTTCTCTGATGACTCTGCAATCGTCTGCCTCATCATGGACGCGGATGACAGCGAATTCAGGGAACTTTATAGGATGGTGCCAGCGGAACCGCCTCCAGATCAACTCTGGGAAAACCAAAGAGCTGGTGGTTGACTTCCGCTAGGGTAAACTATCTAGTACCAGTGAACATCCAGGGAATGGACATTGAGATGGATCTTATAAGTACCTGGGTGTTCACGGGAACAATAAACTGGACTGACAACACTAACGCACTGTACAAAAAAAATGTCAGAGCAGACTCTATCTGCTGAGGAGACTGAGGTCCTTTGGAGTGCAGGGAGCACTCCTGAGGACCTTCTTCAACATCAGCCAATCTTTTAATGAGTGGTCTGTTGGGGCAGCAGCATCTCGACTGCTGACAGGACGAGACTGAACAGACTGGTCAAGAAGGCCAGCTGTGTCTCTGGGATGTCCACTAGATACACTGGAAGTGGTGGGAGACAGGAGGATGATGGCTAAGCTATCATCCCTGATGGACAACACCGCCCACCCCATGCAAGACACTCTGGCAGCTCTGTGCAGCTCCTTCAGCCGCCGGCTGCTTCACCCGCGGTAGGTGAAGGAGAGGTAATCATTCTGTTTGTTTATATTTCAGTTATTGTTGTCTTTAACAATAACATTTTTTTACCTATTAATTATACTTCACTGTGTTATTACTTATTGATTATACTTGTTTTTTATCTTGTTTTCTACTTATGTTTCTTATTTGTCTGTTTGCAGTATCCACTCTGCTGCTGTAATCCTGCAAATTTCCCCGCTGTGGGACTAATGAAGGATTATTTTGTCTTATTTTATAGGTTTTACAGTGTCCTACACCTTTAGTGTGGTGAAGCCTGTCACTGAATATCGCACATCTTCTTCTTGAAGCATGTTAAGTGTCTTCACAGGTTTCCATCAATGCATAAAGTACTGTACTTGTTTTTATACATTTTTTGGCCATGGAGACAATGTTGCTCTCATACTATAAAACATTTTAGTTGCCGATCATTATCAACTCAGACAATATACATAAAGTCTTTAAAAGAGTGACTTCTGCAAACCTAAAAATACAATAAGTCAACCCACAAACTAAGAATTAAACATCCCACGTAATTGAATCTGACAGAAGATGAAGAGACATCTTCTCTCTGCTCAGATGTATGCTGGGACGTTGCACTGTGTTCACAATGGGCCTGGATCTCAGTGAGCTAAGGGCAAAAAATTTAATTAAGGCTAGAACTGTGTTTTTTTTTCATGGGGAACAGTCTTTTATATAAACTTGAATTCTAAAAAACAAACAGAAAAAGCAATGTCATTTCCAAAATCCAACCTGCACTGCAGATTTTTTAATTGACTTTGTGGCAAAATAAATAAAAAAAACTGTATTCCAATGGCACTAACAAGAAATGAATCAGATGAAACACATCTGTCATATAAAAAAAGTAATCTGCATATTCCCTCAGCTGAAATTCTATTAAATGGACTCCTGATAGCAGGAATAGATTCAGAGTGATGGAACTGTTGCCTTAGTGTCACAACACTCCTTATAATATTCAGCCAGTTTCGAGGACACTAGTCACTTATCAGTTTTGTTTTGATCCATCGAATGTACAACGTGTTGTTTCAACCCGGTCTTTGCTGCAGCCTCCGTTAGGCTTTAATAAACTCATAATGACCTACTAACACTGACCCCAGTACACTGTAGCATTAAGCACTTTGACTTGTCTTTGTGTTTGAAAGGTGCTACGAATAAACTTGACTTGTATTAATACAAAAAAATAACTGCCCTAAGAAATTGGATGTGGTTCTCAAACCAAAGGTTTTTGGCTTTTCCAACTATTCCCAATGAAGTGCATTTGTGAGACTGAAAATGATTCTGGTGTACTCATTGTTGCTGTCAGTGGCACTGTTGTTATCCACATCCCTGCTAACCCACAGTGGCTTGAAAAGCTAATCAGAGTGTTTTCACAAGGTAATCATTGTAATTCCATTGTGTGGATTATAAGAATAATGACAAGAGGGATGAAAGTTATACCAAGGAAGTGCACTGTTGATCTCACTCTACTCTCACTTGCTGAACATAAACCAAAAAACTGCTTCTGCAGCCTTCATTAAACTGGTGTTTATTACTCACAAACCTCACCCTGCCTGATTGACAGAGAAGTAATTGCTGCCGAAAAATGCACGTTATTTTACCAGCGGACATTACCATGGAAAGAGGGTCGCAAATTGATGATCGAGGTCTGCGATGGTAGTGGTCTCTGAGCAAGGGTGCGGCAGTAGGGGGGATAGGCCTGAAATGGCGTTGTGGCTCTTGTGAACCCGTCATAGGATGACCTATAGTTCTATTTCAATTTCAACTACCTGCTGTGACTGCCAGTGTTTACTTTCCCTTACTCACCAAAAACAAGCAGGACCTTTTAATGCATGGGCACATCATTATTACAGCTACTTAAACCTAAGTGTGCTTTCAATAGGAAACGTCAATCAGTGCATTTTCTGTCTACTGTGTGCTTTTTGACACACTGAACATGCAACCATTTTCTACTATCATTAATGAAACACAGTCAGCACTTTTTGAAACTTTTCAATATAATAATGATTGGGCCTCATGTTTTTTTGGGGGAGCTAAAACTTGACGAGACCGACCTCCAGATTCTTTGACAAAATGAAGGCACCAGATTCTTGTGTAGAGCCTGCACCCATTTTACATCAACACCCTACCTGATTAAACATTACTATCATTTATTGTTGGTAAAAATATTTAACCAACAAAAAAATTGCTTCAAAGGTGACAAACACAGTACACACTTTAGAGCATGCTGTAAGCCTTTAAATCTTATGCTTCATTATTTAGGTGTATGTTAAATCAGATACAGGTATCCTAAAAACCTGACCTGGGAACAGTAAACTCTTCAACAAATAACAATACATAATCATTTACAAAGACAGCTTAACACCAGATAACAGTAACACCAAAACAAGCACATGGGATTCGCTGGCAAGCCATTGGCACACAAACACACATGCAGTTATATTACCAAAGTGTGGGCAGGGCTTAAGACAACCGCCTCGGGGAGGAATGGGATTTATGAAGGTACAGTATGCATGTATGCATATATGCATGTATGTATGTATGTGTGCATGTATTGGTGCATGTATGTGTGCCTGTATGTTTGTATGTATGCATGTATGCATGTATATGTATGTATGTATGTATGTATGTATGTATGTATGTATGTATGTATGTATGTATGTATGTATGTGTGTATGTATGTATGTGTGTATGTATGTATGTATGTATGTATGTATGTATGTATGTATGTATGTATGTATGTATGTATGTATGTATGTATGTATGTATGTATGTATGTATGTATGTTTATATGTATTTATGTATGTATGTATGTATGTATGTATGTATGTATGTATGTATGTATGTATGTATGTATGTATGTATGTATGTATGTATGTATGTATGTTTATATGTATTTATGTATGTATGTATGTATGTATGTATGTATGTATGTATGTATGTATGTATGTATGTATGTATGTATGTATGTATGTATGTATGTGTGGTTGTGTGGTTGTATGTATGTATGTATGTATGTTTGTATGTATGTATGTATGTATGTATGTATGTATGTATGTATGTATGTATGTATGTATGTATGTATGTATGTATGTATGTATGTATGTATGTATGTATGTATGTATGTATGTATGTATGTATGTTTGTATGTATTTATGTATGCGTATGTATGTATGTATGTATGTATGTATGTATGTGTATGTATGTTATATGTATGTATGTATGTATGTATGTATGTATGTATGTATGTATGTATGTATGTATGTATGTATGTATGTATTTATGTATGTATGTATGTATGTATGTATGTATGTATGTATTTATTTATGTATGCGTATGTATGTATGTATGTATGTATGTATGTATGTATGTTTGTATGTATTTATGTATGTATGTATGTATGTATGTATGTATGTATGTATGTATGTATGTATGTATGTATGTATGTATGTATGTATGTATGTATGTATGTATGTATGTATGTATGTATGTATGTATGTATGTATGTATGTATGTATGTATGTATGTATGTATGTATGTATGTATGTATGTATGTATGTATGTATGTATGTTTATATGTATTTATGTATGTATGTATGTATGTATGTATGTATGTATGTATGTATGTATGTATGTATGTATGTATGTATGTATGTATGTATGTATGTATGTATGTATGTATGTATGTATGTATGTATGTATGTATGTATGTATTTATGTATGTATGTATGTATGTATGTATGTATGTATTTATGTATGCGTATGTATGTATGTATGTATGTATGTATGTATGTATGTATGTATGTATGTATGTATGTATGTATGTATGTATGTATGTATGTATGTATGTATGTATGTATGTATGTTTGTATGCATGTATATCTGTAAAGTATATATGTTTTTACAATATGTATGTATGTATATTCTTCTGATGTCTGTGGAGGAAAGCTAGTTAGCTGTTAGCAGCTGGTGAGCACCAAATTCCTGCTGGTGTTTGGCTAACAGAGCAAATGCTAACGGAGGAAACACACTCAAGCTTTAAACATTCAACACAAAGCGTTACACAGTAAATTGAAACTTATTGTGACAACACAACAACTTTACAGTGATTGAATGTACTTAAGTACTTCAGCTGAGTACAGTACAATAAAAGTGATTTGAGTTGGGAGTTACAGACACTTTAAGTCTGTGTTAACATTTTTAACAAACTTCTGCTGAGATGAAAGTAGCCAGATACATTTACTCCTTTTCTGTACTAAATAACACTGATGAGATACAAAAAGTGTGTGTCTGTTATGGATTACAAATTGCGTTCCATAAACCAAATGTAAAACAATAACAACAACAGTTAAAATCGTAATTATCTTAAAACCAATCCCGTTAATCATTTTACTTTTTTTTCAATAGGGCTAGCAATAATAGTATGTCATGATATGCAATATGTAATGATTGGGAGCCTTTGAGGAAACAATATTTTGATACGGGATAGTTTGCATTCACTTTGGGACAATAAAAAAAAAACTTGGGACGTTGGTGAAGAATGTTAGTCTGGAGCCCTGTGTGTGGGTATGAAGAAAGGGCAACTACCTACAAGAGCAGGAAAGACTGCTTCTTCAGGTGAGGGATTGAAGACAACACCAAAACAAAATTCATGCAGCACCGAGGGTACATCAATCATCTGGGTACAAGGACCCAAAAATAAATGACACCAAAGAATATTGAGGATTGAGATTTCCCAGAGGTAAAATAAAAATGAAATTAAATAAAACTTGCCATGTAGTTTGCTGGGGTCACACCGGGGTATGCAAGATCAAAACGGGTAACCAGTGCAGGCTGCAGGTAAGAAATGACAAGACAAGATCACTAGCCAGCATACGTTGGTAAAGAGAGAGAGAAGGGGGTAGAGAGAGACAAGGGAGCCTAATGCACCGGGATAAAAAAAGCATTAGTAATGGTTACCCTGTCACATGTTGAGTGGGAGAGAAGGGAAACATGTTCAAAGGGGTTAGGATTGGATGAGGATGGTGAGAGGGACTGGATGGCTCCGGCTTCCTGCATTATTTCTGCCAATGAGGAAGAACCTCTTACCCAGGGACGGAGTGGCTGCACATGTGCAAAATGTTACTCACTGATGTACCCTAGTACACTAATGACTCCAACTGACGAAAGAACAAATACGTTTAAGAAAACACAACAGTTTGGTGTTCATTAAACATATACCAACATTGACTACCAACTGCCAACAAGACTTTGCACCAGTTGAAAATATCTTATTTAATCGCTGTTTATTAACTAAAATGATTACCAGTGTCCCTAAAAAAACTACAATGCAACATAATAAACCCAAAGGTTGGTTTAAAATAGTTTGAGCCATTTCACTGCTGAGTGTAACATTTACATAATGAGCTCTTTAACTTTGGAGGTATTTTACAATGTATGACAATGGGTCAGCAGATATTGCTTAATGACACAACACAGGCAGATGGAGTAATCCTGACAGTACATGTCGACCAAGTATCATTTCCTATGAGGATTATAGAATCTGGTCTTGCATTCAGACAAAAGCATTAACATTATCATTTAGCAACAACACTACAAGAACAGTGCTCTGTTCAATCCCATGTGATCCTATGGAGTTCCTGCTGTAATGCTGCTGGATATTCAAGAAGTCTTCACTAAATCAAAGTCAAGGCCAAGCGCTCATCAAATGCATTCAAAACAACATCAGGTAAAACACAATGATTATATTTTTAAATGACCAGTGGTAGCCGATGGAATATTAAAGGGCCAGTGTGTAACAGTCCTGGGGATCTATATGCAGGAATGGAATATAATCATATTCAATGGAAAATGTTCATAAATATATTTTCATCCCCTGAAACTAAGAATAGTGGCATTATTGTAGAATGAGCTCTTCATATCTATAAAGGGAGCTGGTCTTCTTCACGGAGAATGGAACACCAAACACTGGCTTTAGAGAGACTTTCACATTTCTATGGTTTTGCACTCACCTGCTCCAATTACACAAGCGTGTCAGAGAACTTTGGGGCAGTGCAAAACCATGGTACCGCAAGCCACCGTCCGACTTCTGTTGCTGTTATTACGGTATGAATGGCCTCCGAGCAAGACAAAAGTTGTTCCATGGTTTTGCACTCTGCAGCTCACGTTACCACAGTCTTGGAAAGGGAGCAGTGAGTGTGTGTGTGTGTGTGTTCAACAAAATCCTACAATCATTACCTCAAATGGAAAGTCGATCAAAGGAAAAATGAAATCTAATCTAAAGGCGATAAAGAAGACCTTAGGGTACTGACATAATGTTTTAGAGATACTGCAGATTATGTTTCTCACTTCCCTTAATAACCTTATATGCTTTGAACACTTACATTAGGAAGAATTGTTCTGCTACATATGTGCCCCACCAGGTCAGATCCATATAACATTATTTCTAATGGTATATATAAATTCATGCCCATTTATTGTTAATGGTATGTTATTCATTGTTAATGGTATCTATTTGGGACTGACTTTTTTAAAACCCTCACCAAAAGTCTTATCAACTAATATTAAACTGCACAGACTAATATATATGCAGGCAATTCATTTCCTGTTCACTGAAACAACAAATGGTTTGCCAAGGATCTCAAACTCTGCCTGATATAAACTTCTCTTCATTTCCAACACTGCCCTCTGCTGGCTAAGCCCTGAGTAGAAACACAAGCCCCTCACAACAAAGTCCATCTGCCAGCTGAACAGCAGTCTGATCTTTAACGTCACTCTCTTTTTGACCGTGTAATATGCGCCTGAGACCTCTGAACACAGCTGAAGTGTGTTTTTTCCTTATACTTTGGACTCTACATGGAAGGGAGCTCCTTTTTGAGGAGAGAGAGGCACTGACATGTTAGAGGCTGGACCCCAGGTCAGGACGCACCGGCTCTTCATGAATTAAGACAATGCAGAAGGAAAATGTGTGAAAAGAACGCTAAAGGCAGAGAGACGGAGGCATGTGGAGACCAGAAACCCTTTTGTTTCATACATCTGCCAATCGAAACGGACACAGTAATTCCATATAAAATGAACTATGAACAGCACTGGACAGTCTGTGCTCATATTTAAGCTGAGGATGGAGAGAGACTGAGACAAGGCCATGTTGGCAGTCGGTCATGGTGCTGAATAGTGATGAAGGCCGGAGGGTCATGGTTTCTATGCCAGGTGCACAGGCCCACACTTGGAAAGGAGGGATAGAGGTTGTGGTGCTAACCTTGAGAGGAGAGATGTGGGAATGGGACACGTAGCCGTGCACATTCTCGATCTCAGACAGGCTCTTCTCCGACACGTGCACAAGTTCAGGGGCTCGCACCTCGTTGGTGAGCTGCGGGAATCCCTGGTCGAGAGGCGGAGAGTCTTCTTCTTGGTAGTGGTACTGCTGAGAGTGGGAAGACAGAAAGAGAAAAGGGTGAACAATGAAAGACAAAGAGAGACAAGGACACAGAAAAGAAATGAGATCCAAAAGCTAAAGTTAGTATGGGCTTTGTGTTCCTGTTCTCTGAAATGACAAGAGAAAAGGCAAAGAATAATTCATCTTGATAAAGTTTGTACATTAAACTGGCAAATTCATTGTCATACCATCATTTTCACTTTTTTCTTTTATTGGTGTGATTATTATACAATGCTTAAATATTCTGAGTTATGAAAAGGATGACATTGAAAAGTGTTTGTTTTTTAAAGTTGTATAAACACTGTATAGACATCAACTTGGCTAAACTAGAGAAGCACCAGATTCACAATACAGTCCTGAGGGATCAATTAAAATTGCCTTTGTTGCATACCATTATTTATGACAATGAATTATTCATTATGTATGGGGAGTGTCTCAGTCTAAGAATATATATTTATCTCCCTAGGTTCTTTTAAAAATGCTTACTAAAGTGCAAAAAGATTTGTTTTCAACAAAACAAGGAACTTGAAGCTATAACTTCTACTAGCTAATCTTTATGTTTTCTATGAGGAACTAGATTCAGTTGAAAATCACTAACTTACTTGAAACAGACATTACCTAATACAACAACACCACAAACTGTGGCCTTAAATTGACCATGGAGTTAAATTACCACTCTGACAGTGTCAACTAAACCTACCTATTACATCATGAGCTTTACAAAGGTATGCTTCGTATTGCATTCATCCTGATATTCTGTTTATTTTAATTTTTTATTAAAATACTTTTACATAAAGTACACAAGCAGTACATGTAAAAAAAATGTTGATTGTTAGTTGTGGGATTCTTCTAATGAAATTCCATTTAAAAGTTCACGGGACGTCATGATACTAGGACCATTTTTTCTCACACCAGTCTGCTGTCTTCCATTACATTTTAAAGATCTTCAGGCCTTCCCTTCCTCCTTGGTGTGGATGTTTAATGGACATTTCTTACCTATCCCAACTAATCCATCTACAAACTGAAGTCTGATTGTTGTAATGTTTTCTATGATTTGCACTGAATAACCTGCTGATTCACAACTTTAAAAACAACATCAGATTCCTATGACACAAGATGAATCCCTGGTTAACATGTTAATACAGTGTTGTCAGACGTATGTCAAATGAAAAATATAAATACAGTGATATCAGAGATGGTCATGAGAGTCAACAATAGCTTTAAAGTGTGACGTATGAACACAGGATGCCGTCAATTTCACATTAGAGTGCATGGACATGATGAAATCTCATTTTAACAACATGAGCGGTGAAAACTGAGAGATGAATCATGATTCGTCACATATCATGTCAAGCAGAGTAAATAAGGTGGTTGATCGTCGGAATGATACTGTATGCGTTTGGATGGGGTGAAAAATACTCCCCTCTCTCACCCAAGGAGCGTTCATCAAGGCAGGGTTCATGCAGGGTGGGGGCTGGCCGTTGTGGGGTGACCCCTGTACTGCTGGTGGCCTGTTCTGGAGAGAGCAACAGGACCATATGTAACCACCAAGAGTAAACAGAAACGGTCTGAGTGAGAGATGAAGTGCAGAAACATAAATCGGTCTCGTCTAAGACCCCGAGCATTCAACTAGCACACCCATACAGGAGCAAGATGGCAGCAGGAGGCCGAGAAGCTCAGAGGTACTGGCACATACAGTACAGTACTGTGGGTGTACTAACACAACAGATGTCTGCACAGGCTGGACAGATGTGGCTAGGATAAATACAAACCAAAACACACAGGTTCGCGATGGGACGACACAAGAGCAACAACCACATCACCCCCATGGCACGGTCACACACTCAAGTAAAAATAAATGATGACAAGTAGATCTATGATAAAGAGTGAACAGATCCACTTTTTCTCCATAGGAAGACAATGGAGAAACTAACATTTTGGCTTTTGACATTACAGCAGCACTCCTTCATACACCAACATGGTTTTATCCTTTTAGGTTCCAGACTCATACTCCTTAATGTAAATCTGGAGAAGGCCCCTGGTATCAAGGCCACATTTGACCAAATCAGCAACAAAAGAGGAAGTGCATGGGTCTCAAAGTCAATTTGTCCACACTGAGAATAACAAAACAGTAATTAGTAGATACAACAGAGTCAGAGAATAAGGGGTTACGTAAACAGAAGATACAAATCAATTGTAACGCCCCAGTGATCACAGTTATGTTTGACGAGGCCTAAAGGCAGGAATGTAAAAATGTGCATTCTAATGTTAGGACGACGCAGCTCTGGGCCAATGACATATCAGCTTCCAGTGCTACTAAAAATAGAAATACGTTCTTTAATTGTGCCATAGCTGTATTATCATGCATGCATTATCTACTGTATAATCCTGTAAGATGTAAGATAATTAAAGGTGAAGTCACAAAGGAACTCGATTCATTTTTTGTTCATTTTAAACACTAAAAGGCTGTATTAAACGTTACACTGCAAAGGATCAAGTATGTACAGTTAAAAGATGGACAGATGGATGAATTGGATGTACATAATTGTTCATGTGATCATGCTTAGGTTCTCTTGAGTAATAAGTGTACCACTGCAGGGTATTTACCAATGCAGGTTATTAGAAGTTGGGGTGTGATCCGAGTGTAAAATGTATGATTAAAGAAACAGTATGAAAACATAAAATTGTCCCTTAAATTTGCAGTTACACAGCCCCTGCTGGACAGTCTAGATATGCCAAAAAATGGATTTAGGCAGAGGCGGGAAGAAGTGGAGCAGGCTAAGGCGCCATACTGGTTAATTGAAAGTATCCACCTGGCGACTGTGGCTCAGTGGTAGAGCAGGGTCATCCTCCAATCAGAGGATTGGCGGTACTATCCCCGGCTCCAGCAATCCATGTTGATGTGTCCTTGGGCAAGACACTTAACCCCAAGTTGCACCATCGGTGTGTGAATGGGTATGAATGATTACTTAGCGTCCTGATTGGCAGGTGGCACCTTGCATGGTAGCCCCTGCCATCAGAGTATGAATGGGTGTGAACGCTTTGAGTGGTCCAACACACTGTGCAATTTCCTGCTAGCAAACAAATCGGCCAGCAGCTGACTGAAAACACTGCCACATCGATGCAACTCTTTTCTAGAAGAGAGTCAGATCTTACTATCATCTGGATATCCATTGATGTGCCAGGCTCTCAGGGAACAAAAAAAAATGACTCCCAGCATTTCTGTGGAAGCTGGGGAACCATGTGCCCCCCTTCATGTTCAGTTAGGCCACCACAGTAATGCTATCCAACCATAGCATGGCAAGTTGGCTGGTAACTGATGTGAAAATGGAGCAGAGCTTTCTGCACTGTGGTGACCTAGAAGGATGATGTGACGAGACAACTGGTCATGTCCCCTATGCTGACCTGTAAGACCGTCCCACCCAGTCTATCCAACAAGAATACTGGCCCCACAAAAACAGATTTATGTCAACCCATCATTAACCCCATCTAGAGGGAGATAAGAAGCCTCGAGTGAACATATGTGTTATGACTGGAAAACAGCCTGTGCTTCAGCGCATTACTGTAAGCAGTGCTTGTTTAAGTCGACTAGCCCAGAGTCTGACACAGACGTGGGATGAATGCAACCTGGTTAGTGCTTGCTGCATAAAACATGGCTACCGTAGTCTGAAAGAGGATTACCTCGACGTCCTTCGAGTGTGCCAGCGAGGGAAGTGGTTTTCCTAGCTAATGCTACAACAGACAAACATCCAATAACATGTCATGATGTAGCTAGAGCTTGTGAGCTAGTGATGTACAGTGATGACATAGACAATCCTCAGCTGCTCGACTAAAAAAAAACCTTAAACATTCCACTCCACTTGATGTTGACACCTCCATTCAGTCTGTGTCAGGATAAATTAATGAAATCAAAGAAGTGTGTATGCAGTACACATTGGCTCAAGGTCTCTGTGCTGCTGCTATGTCAGGGGCTATTAGGACACAGGTAGGAATTTCATTCCAGACAATGAATCAGATTTTCAATGCACTTTAATTACGACCAGCCAACAGGATTAATCAGTGGATGGCAGGAGATAGAGTGCTGCAAGATGTTAGAGCCTGACAATGCAATGGTGTATTGGATCAGCAGGAAAGATGGGCACCCTCTTCTTTTAGAAATAAATCCATCTCTGTCAAGAGTTTATGTAGAAACACCTGCTACCAAGAAGAAGAGAGTGTTTCCTTGGTTTTGTGTTGCAGTGATGTGTAGAGACAGTTTTACATTGAGGTCTGTTTGTAATTATTGTGTAGATTAAGATGCTGCAGTACAAGTTCACTTTTTAGAAAATACTGACACTTCTGGAAGTATGATTAGAGCTATTTACTAATAAGTTAGGGGGAAAGTTGACAATGATGCACTCCTCTTGTGTCTCAGTGTACATGCCTATGTTCATTGTACATTAAAACATTGTGTCAAGCTGATACTGGTCTGTGCAGTGTTGGTCTTATCTGATACCAAGACTAAGAGTCTACAGACATGTTAGTTGTTTTCTAAGCTGCAGTTGCGCAAAGTGGTGTTTTGAGCTATATTGTAATGTCAGCATGCTAACATGCTCACAATTACAATGCTAACATGCTAATGATTAGCAGGTGATGGCCCAATTCCAATCCGGCCCCTACCACTTCCATCCTTGTTACCTTGAATGGGAGCTGGAATCTCCCGATGTCACAAGTTATTGTGAGAATCGCAGGATCACATATCACACAAAAAAGACAACTTGTCAGGCTTCAAGTAATGTGTTTGTGTCTGGTAGGCCATCATCAGGCGTGGCTTAGTGAGTGTGAGACAACACAGAGCTGCAACTGTTTGATGAGAGCAACAACTGCGGCTCCTAAAGAGGTTAGCGAAGATGATCCAATAGCATCAGTTCTATCAGAACTAGAGAGTGTTTCTTCATTTAAGAAGAGCAAAGAACCACACTGAAGTCTTTTCTCGATGGAAAACTTATTTTTGCTCTGCTCCTGAATGGCTTCAGCAAGAGCTTGATTGACAGATGGTTCATTCAATCACCTGCCAAGTCATTTTTGAAAGTGCTTACTCGTTTCCAATAACAGCTTCTCAAATAGTTCTGTGTGAAAAAAACATCTTGCAGGTCAGGTTATCCCAAACCAATTAGCCAGATGGGGCAGTAGGGTATAAAGCACAGAGAAAACACTATTCATTGATACTGACTTAACCAGCTTCCCTTTCTGACCCCCTGCTACGCCATATTGTGTTCGTCATGGAACACACTTAAATTAAATGAGGACAAGACAGAAATTCTATTAGTTGGTTATCTTAGACTCTGACTTAAGTTTTGTGCCCCATACCCGAATTTCCCACATGGGGATAAATAAAGGAATATAATAATAATATTAATAAAGTGACCAAAGAGTCATTCTTCCATCTCAGACACATTGTGAAAGTGCGACCGTCTAGACTACTGTAATGCACTTTTTACTGTTCTTCCCCAAAAAATATTGAGAGGCTACAACTCATCCAAAAACTCTGCTGCCAGACTGCTAACAAGAACAAAAAAGAGAGAACACATCACTCCAGTCTTGGCTACGCTGAGGGGCCAGGA